>NW_026000082.1:3953256-3968256 GCF_001458135.2 Marmota marmota marmota | reverse complement strand
ACGGTTTCCTCTGGCTGCAGGCGGCTGCCGCAGACCCAAATGTCTGCGCACCTTCCACATTTGTCAACCTGTTCATTACAGTGGTGAATTTGACACATCAGAAATGTCCCTTTGACAGGAAAGTTTATCCTGGAATGAAAACTGAAGCAAAAGAAAGAAAACCAAAGAAAGATGAAAGTGTAATTTATATTCTCGGATTTGCAATTGTAGTCTTGTCTTAAAGGCAGGATATATGTCGGCTCTTTAGGAGCTGGGAGATGCTCGCTCCCAGAGCCCCCTGGGGCTCACACGGGTCTGATCCGGGGGCATGGAGGGCCTTGTTCATTTCACAACCCAGTGGGGCTTCCAGACACCAAGTCGCTGTCACTCTGGGCTGGCCGGCCTCTGGCGAGTCCACTGGCAGCAGCACAACAAGCTCACTCATCTTGGGAGAAATTGGCCCATAAACTCCAAGACGGGAGACTCTGGTATTTGGCTGCCACAAACATCAGGTTACCAACACACTGGTTAATCAATAACCCAATTTTGTTTAATCCCTGGGTCTTAACATTTGACATCTTTTGTCCCCTTTCCAATTTTTACTACGCTGGAAAGGCAGACACTCTTCCTTTTTGTTTTTTTAAGGCACAGGAGGATGTAGGGCAGGGGGAAGGGAAACCAGAACATCTTGCTCCTTGTCTCAAATGTGACCACATATTTGAGGTGGCCTTGCCCACTTCCCTTGACTTCTCAAGGGCTCCTCCCAGCCTCTGACAGGAGAAAACCTTTTTAAGCTATCAGAAGAACTCCAGGGAACAACGCACACCTAACCAAAGTGATAATTGTAGAATCATTATCAATTATAGCCCCAACCAAATATGATTTTCTGTTCAATTGGCCTGGCATAGATAAATGTATGTTTGTGCAATAAATGCATCTGTCAAGTTTTTTTTTTAATGCTCTAAGCTGGATTTTCATTAATGAAGGAAGTATTAATTTAAATTAAGCACTCGGAGATCTTTATCAGTAATCAGTAGCAAATAAGCTGGTTAATCAGTTTATATATCCATATACATCTTTCAGAATCAATGTTTTCAACTGAGACCGTTGCCAAGTGGTTAGAATAAGACGAGAGAAAACTCACATGAAACACATTTCATTTGCTAGGCTGATGTCTGCTGCAGCCCTATTGGCGTCTCCGAATGCAGCCATTGATGCATCTACGGTGACTGAATAAAATGTGTTTAATTGGCATGAAAAGGCACTAACTGAGAGCTGGTGGGGTTTCCATTATCTGGGTGGACATCTTATTTACTTTAGAGGATTCTGGGAACAAGATGAAAGTATTTGAGAACTGAGGCGGTGGGGGAGGGCACTGAAGCTGATGGTTCTTTTTTGGTTGGTGGGGGGTGGCGGGTAGGGAGTTTTACAATCATCCAGACGATGCAAAATACAGCTCTGGGATGCCCCTCCTGTCCCTCACACCCTTAAGAGAAGGACCAGGGGAGCATTTCCTAATTGGAATCTGCAGAATCACGTTCACCCGGTGTGAAACACACAAGCACTGTGGGTCCTTCCTTACATTTGAGAGATTCCTTTTTACAATCCTTGCAGCGTGACTCAAGAGCTGGGTAGAGGTTAAGAGTCATTGAAAATTTCAACCTCAAAGAACACAGTGGGTAATATGGGAGCTTCTCAAGATACAGTACTCTTTAGTCATCTGAATTTCTTCAGAGTCCCTTGGGCTACTGTATGTGACACAGTTCATGCCATTTGACAATTCCTGTGGTTACCAGCCCCCACAGGAATATGATGTCTAGATTTCTCTTAATTTTCACATTACAAGTAGTTGCACATCCCATTGGTGAAGTTCACACTGATGTCAGGGACAACACCCAACAGTCCCTAGAGGTTCCCCATTCTGTGGGATTTGCCTTTTGAGAATGCTATTCAGCACCCCAACTCATCTCAGCGCCCCTGAGAACAGAAAGAGGACAGCAACAGAGGGAATTTCATTCTATCAAATTGTACACAAAAGGGGTTTATTAACATGTTTTAAGTGTGTCTGAGGCTTTCAGAGTACAGAAAGGCCTTCACATATTTATAGTCACTTCTATCCCAATTTCCAACCCAAAGATCTCTCAGAGAATGGGTCTAATTTGTGAGCCATGTAAACTGTAGTTATTAAAAGCTGAGACAGAGGCATCAAGAGAATGTATTTCTTACTTTTAAAGTACACATTATTTTATATATTTGTTTTGCAGATGATGGAGAGCTTTGTGATGAGGTCTGGTTCCTTCAGGAAGCATTTGAAGGTTCTCTGCATCTGAATCTGGAATGTGTGAAGTTGGAAGTTTAGGTGGTCTGGTTGGGGTTGAACCTACCCCCCAACCCCAGGACCAGGGCTCATATGTTCTGATAAACTCCAGGCAAATCTTGCCTTCTGGTGCTAAATTCACCTAGGTCCCGGTAGTCACAACAGACAGTACAGGGATTGTGAAAAATATAACTTTTTGGCAAAAGGCACTAGTAAGAAAATAACCCTTTCTGACCAAACTTTTTTTTTTTAATAGGGGAGGGATACGGGGATTGAACTCAGGGGAATTCGACCACTGAGCCACATCTCTAGCCATATTTTGTATTTTATTTAGAGACAGGATCTCACTGAGTTGCTTGGGGCTTCATTAAGTTGCTAAGGCTGGCTTTGAACTCGCAATCCTCCTGCTTCAGCCTCCTGAGCTGCTGGGATTACAGGTGTGCGCCACTGCGCCCAGCTCTGACCATTCTTTATTGAAGGTTTTTTTTTTTTTTTAATTGGAAATTTGAAG
This sequence comes from Marmota marmota marmota, assembly GCF_001458135.2. Lineage (NCBI taxonomy): Eukaryota > Metazoa > Chordata > Mammalia > Rodentia > Sciuridae > Marmota > Marmota marmota. The sequence continues at coordinate 3,965,449 of NW_026000082.1, read as the reverse complement.
GAGAGAAAAAAAGTATTTAAAAATGAAATTGGGTTTGCTGTATAGATAAACCTATAAAGTCACATCTCTGAGAATCGAGTATGAAAACCCTAAACCGTGGAATGGGTGGGGTACCCTGTGATGGGACTGCAGGCAGGGGTGTTAATTCTTAAGACCTGTGCTCTCCTTAGCAAAGTGGATGGGAAGCTCTCTTCTCACCTCCCTGCTCATTTTCTTCCCATTGCTCACTCAAAAACCCAAACTTCCATTGGTCACCAATCTCCCATGATGAACACAAACTTTTGGTATAATATTTGTATAATATTATCACTAGTAGGTGCCAGGCAAGTAATTTCCATGTAATTATCTCATTTTATTTTTAAAACCAACCCATAATCCAAAGAGTTTTATTATGCTCCACTTTACATATAAGGAAACTGAGTCACTCAGTGGTTATGGTTAAATAGTTTGCTTAAGACCACATACACAATAGCAGGTGGCTGAGCCAGACCTCCCATTCAAGACTCTATGACTTCAACACTTCACATGATTACTGCCCTCTACTACCTATCAAATCCAATTTGGTGAATTTAGCCAGGGCCAATAAATAATGTGATTATTCCTGACACAATGGTCATCTTTGGGTACCTCAGTGGCTCAGAATGATCAAGTATGGAAGGATCCCCCTTGTTCTTTACCATCTCACTGCTGCTGAGCTGAAAAGCCAGCTCTTTTGCTCATGTTCTGCACGCATTGTCAATGCTTCTAAGGAGGAAGACAGACCCCCAGACATGAGCCACTATCACATCCCAAGTTGTGGACCTGGATTGAGTGGTGAGAGAATGAGCTGAGAGTCTTCTCAATCCTCAGGGACATCAAGCAGGTAATATTGGATGGAAGAGCACAGCCTAGGAGGGAAACTCCACCCTTCCACTTGCTTCCTACATGATGGTGCTTTGGTTTCCTCGTCTGTGAAATGGGAAGAACAGCAACAACTACTTCATAGAAGTACTATGAGGATTAAATTAACTAATATCTGTTTGGTGCTTGGCATGTGATTAGAACCTGTGGTTTTGTAACCATGGTGTTGTGTGACTCTTAAAGAAGACACTATAACAACAATCTTTAAGATTTTGGATCAATCCAGATAGTCAATTTGGATAACTACAACAAGGATAGAAAACTCACCACTACTGACAGAAGTGGGGGGCCTGCAGAATTGGCCTACTGTTTCCAAATGATCCAGAGTGCCTAAAGTATAAACGCTCACCCACAGACTGCACAATTCATAGATTTATAAGAAATATCATCCATTCACCAATTAATTCAACAGAAATGCTTTGTGTTCTTACTCTGAACCAGGTACTAAAGATACAAAGCTGCATGAGACCATTCCCACAACACACTCTCCACGCGGCAGCAGGTAACCTAACTCTAATGCCATGGGGTGCGTGCAGTAGATGCTTCAGTGAAGGCATGGGGCAGGCGCTGCTGGGTCAAGGGTGGTCACTGAATGCCTCCCAAGCAAGCAGCATTTGGACTGGGGATTGAATAATGATTGGAATTTGCCTATTGGAGGCTGAGGGCGGAATATAGGCATCAAAATAGTAAGGGCATCTTGCAGACATGCAGGAAGCTGTAGCAATTGAGGCTGTGTCCAGGGAACCTTCTAGATAGGGCCATGTACAGGATGTGCCTTGGAGTGAACAAGAGAAGCAGCTAAGAAAGAAAATGCTTGTTTTTTAGAGTCAGGAAGTAAAAATGCTCCATTTCTTTGGTTACAAGTAACAGAAACTGGACTCCTTTAGGTCCAAGTCAAAGAAGGCTTTGCAGGAGTAATGTGGAAGCACCCCGGTGAAAGGAAAGGGTCTTCCTCAGGCTGTGCCCACTGCTCTCTCCACCCTCACTCTGTCCCTGATTCGGAGTCCCCAGAGAGACTCTGGCTGAGTACAGGTCATGTGGTCACCTCATGGCTTACTAGGTGATGAAAGGAATATCTGTGACCCTTCACTCCCAAGGTGACAGCATGCTAGAGGGTGTGGCGACTACACCTGATTAGGATGGGTAATTCCACAAAAGGAAACCAGAGGGCTGATAGACAGGGCTATCTGACCCCAAATTACTGATGTTCATTAAGCATAATAACTTATTTGTTTATCACATATCATATATTATGGTGAGTATATTCTTTTACATGCGTGTTTTATTTAACCAATATAATATTCCTGGGAATAGGTATACTCTCACTTAATGAACTGGGGCAGGTATAACACATTTTTACAAGTGAGAAAAGTCACATCTCAGAGAGGTTAGATCATTTGCCCAAGATCACCCAGCTAGTAAGTAAGGGAACCAGACCTCAAACCCAGATGCTTCTGATGGCAAAGCTCCAGCAACTTCACATTGAACCTCCAAGCTTTCTGTTGAAGTGAAAGAATCTGAAGGTTGGCACTGGCTCCCTGCTGCCCCACCACAGCCCTTCCTTCTGCCTGCTTCCTTCTGTGTCCTGAATGGGCACAATCAATTTTGGAGACCCAGGATTTTGTTTAAGGAAAATGGCACAAATTCTTCTTAGCTCCTCAACTTGTAGGTTGTACAAACCCCTGGGCAGCAAGCATCCTTTGCACTTGGGCCGGACCTGATCTTTCAAGCACTCTGTGGGTGTCACATGGAAAACTCCAAATCAATTCATTCCCAAACAATTTACAATAATGCTTCCTCTGGAGCCCCAAGAATGGAAGGCCATAGCCACAGGGCTGCAAAGTGTCATCTGCATTGATGATTGAGAAAAAGCTTCTGTAATCCCTCAGGGTGGACCCATCTTGGAAAAAAAGAAAGAAAGGGAGGGAGGGAGGGAAGGAGGGAGGAAAGATAAGAAAGGGGGAAAAAAGAAATTTAGGTCAGAAAATATGGGTGCTAACTTGTTCATCTGGTGGTTACATTTTCCAAGTACTGGGTCTGCTATTTTCAAATTGATAACCACCTATTTAGTATAAATAGAAAAAAACTATTCTTCTTGTCAGTCACTCAGTCATCCTGTGAATCATTAATATAGTCTCTACCATTTTCTGTGCTTAATTTTCTCCTTAAAAGTATCATTTTATTCACCCAAACAGCGCAAGGTAGTTATTAGGATCCTCACTTTATAGACAAGGAGATGGAACCTCAGAGAAGTTAAACAGCTAGTCTAAGACCACACAGCAAGTAAGGGGCTCAGTCTTGACTGCCTGTTCTGGATCATGAGCACCCAGCTAGTATTCCCTGACCTGATCTTACAGAGTTTGACCAACAGTGACAGCTCTGACAGGTCTTCACAGGTACTTTCCCTGTTACTACCCAGGAAGAACCCAAGCTGTTTCTTGTTGGGAGAAGACAGCTGAGACTTTGAACTGCTCTCTCTGTCTCCAGAATTTTCCACACTTACACGCTTGCCCTCAGCAATGTACCTAAAATGTAGAACCAATCACACCACTTCAGAGCTTAATAATCTTCAGGGACACCCAGTTACCGTGGTAGGAAATCCATATTGACGTAAAGTGCGGGCCCTTCATGATCTGGCCTTGGCCAGCTCCTCCCTTCATCTCCTCAACACCCTGAAGGCAGAAGCATGACTCCATTTACTTGCTTTTCCCTTTAGAACACCCTGCCCTTCTACATCTGCCCAGCTAACTCCTACTCAACCTTCAAACCTCAGCCCAAGTATCTCCTCTTCCAGAAAGTCCCCACAGGAATGACTGTTTCCAGTGCTCTGTGAAGGTTCTCTGAGCATACCAGGGGTGCTGTCACTCTGTAAGGATGGGGAGAACAATCAAGAAGTTTGGGAACTGCATAGGACAAAAAGCCCTACTCCAGTAAGGATCAGAATAGTAGATCTATTTCACAAATGGCATTTGCAGGTACACTGGGTTTCAGACGTGGTACAATCAGGGTTTCAAGCTTGGTTCTCTATGATTTTCCTAGATCTGCCCTTCTGATGTCTTAACTGTCTTGTGACCATTGAGGCTAACCTCCTCGATGGTCACAAGACAGTTGCTAATAGCAATTGGGGCAATGCTCAAAGAGGGGGAAGAAAAAACTTTCCTTCCAGTTGTCTTTCCCTTTGGTATGATGAGGCCATCTGAGGTCCCATGCCCATCTCTGGACCAGTTACCATCACCAATCAAGTGATGATTGGCTGAAGCCAAGATGCCTGAACCAACCACAGGCAAGTGTACATGTGAGACTACCGTGATTGGCTCGTTCTAGTAAGGATCAGCTCCACATTGCTCACATTGCTTAGGCAGAGGAGGGGAGGTACCTGAACAAAGATGGAGGGTCCTGTCTGGGTGGAGAAGGAAGGAATGCTCCCACCTGTGCCCATGTAGGTGTGTACACCCATGAGACCACAAGCCTCCCCAGGACAAAGACCATGGTTTGTTTATTTCAGTGTCCCACCATCTAGCCCAATACCTGGAAAAGCTTTGGGGGAAAAAAAAAGATGAGTAATAATGTTAGAATGCTGCTGGAGGGGAGGTTTGCACAAAGCAAAGGTTGAGATTTGTGTGAGGTAAAGAAGAAAGGCACTATTTCTACCTGCTGGATCCCTGTTTGGTATATAAATTAGATCTTTTCAAAGACATGTTTCTGTCTGCCAGCCTTCAGAAACAGTGATCTAAGAGTCAGACATTTCCTATTAAAGTTTTAAAAACATAGCTTTAAGTCATACATTATATTGAACGCTTTCATATCTCATCTGATTCAATCTGATTCAGTAGCTTTTAAGCCTCACTGAGGTCACATTTTGAAACAGTAGTCACTTTTTACAATATTGCCAAACATTAAATAAAAATAAAAGTTATTATGAAGAATAGAGATGCCCATAGAGACCACTAACATGACACTGGATCTTATGATTATTAAGTACCGTATTATGTGGTGTCTGAAAAAAAGTTCTCTACAATTTTCCCAGATCTGCCCTTCTAGATGTCTTTAACAATTTTATTTTTCTTGATTTGAATTGAAGAAGAGTCTATCAATGATTTTCTTTTTTTTTAACTTATTCAGAATAGGGGTTCTTAAGTGTTGCCACTTTAGGAGTACTTATGAATCCTTAAGATAGATGCAAAATTTTGTGTGTATCTACATTTTTCACGAGAGGGATTACAGTTTTTGTTATATTCTCAAAAGCCTCCTTGATTCACAGAAATGTTAAGAGCCACAAACACTAGAGGGAAATTCCCTCAAGACCTAGGTTGTCCCAATAACCAGGTTTTACATAAAGAAGAAATGCTAAGGTAGATTGGTCGCTTCCAGGAAATAGGTCATTCTTGGATTTCTTTTAGGATGTTTTAACTTAAAGAGTTATGGAGTTGGTAGATACTAGAATGAGTGGGGTTCTGCAGAGAGAAATCAGCAAAGCAATTCTGTAGCTCCCACAGCTGCTCAGGCCTTCCCCTGAGCCTTCCTGCACCCCTCTCCTTTAGCCAAAAGGGCCTCTCCCGATCCTCAAAATGCATCATTGCTGGGTTGGGGTTGTGGCTTAGTGGTAGAGTGCTGGCTTCTCATGTATGAGACACTGGGTTTGATGCTCAGCACCTCATAGACATAAATGAATAAAATAAAATCCATCAACAACTCAAAAAAATATTTAAAAGACAAACAACAACAATAAAACCCCACATCATTGCTGGTTCCCATTTTCAATGGGGGCACTTTGTAATTTTTCTAGGGACTGGCTAGTATTTATAAACAGAATTAAAATTAATGGCTTATTGTTTGTCTCTGAAATCTCATGATTTTCATGTATCATCTTTTTACCCATAATAGATTTTTTTTTTTCTTTTCAGGCTATAAGGAAGTCCAGTGGTAAAGAGAAAATAAAATAGGGAAGGCGTGTGTGTGAGCACACTGGTACGTGGGCATGTGCCTGCAGGTACACCAACCCAGGCTGGCTCTGGAGAGACATTGTTTGTTCCTCCCCCATCACGAAGCTTCCTTGTCCAGGAAGGAGGATTGGTATTGTTAGTAATCTGCTTTTTCTTTGTTTCTCTTGCTTCAGTGTTCTGTTGCGTTTTACTGTTCAGAACTTGAAGGATGCATTCAAACTTATGGAGCATGACATTTTAACTATCTCATCTCACCATGATTCATCTCAATTTACTTTCCTCCAAACTGTAGTCTTGAGAAAGCACACCATCTCCTGGTTTTCCAGTAGGTGGAAGGCCATAAACGGCATTCAATGAGGCCAGTGTCAGCTCACTTGTGAGCCGGGCTTGCTCGTCAGATCCTTATTGTTCTTCTAATGAGATGCTGTACTTTAGGAGGGGAACGTGGGGAACATTCACAATGGGCTCTGCAGCGTATTGCTGAATGTTCAGTATAAACCAGCAGAGGTTAAACAACACGACGAATCAAACAATCCCAAGGGGATGTGGGGAGGTGCTGAGCAAATCGAGCCCAGGCAGATCCTTAACACGGGATTCTATCTGAGGCTTCTGTTTCCTTGAACAGTTGCTTTGCCCCACATGATGCATTGCTTGCAAAAATTATCAATCCTGGGACCCAATATGTGACTACCAGAATATATTTTACTGTCTTTAGTTGACTTCCATCTAAGAGTTCAACCTCAACTGAACTTTGGTGGTAAAAAATCAGCTCTGTCTTCATCCACTCTAGGAACCTCTGCCTCGGAGTAGAATGAATCGATAATGAGGTCATGAACAAATATTATTAATGCCTCTTATTATTTATATGGATGTTAATGTGTCCAATTGACGCACAACTTTCTACCTCTCTAGTCTAACACTTGTGACCCTTAGTACCCTCTTCTCCTCCTCTCTCTCTTTCCACTCAGTCACAGATACAGTGAAAGAATAATATATCACAAGCCATGACCCCTTGGCCTTTATGAATTATCTGTTTAGAAAGATGTGAAGCCACCTTTTATATCCACCATAATAGATACTTAGACATAGTGGATCAATAGTGAACAAGTTTGCTGGTTATAGTTAATGGGTACCAAAGGGACACTCTGGCAGTGACCTCTGACATTGTGGCTGACAAGAAATCTATAGAGCAAAAAATAAGGAAGACAGACAGTTTTTTAAAAGTTATGAACATGGAACTGTAGCAGATCATGATGATTTTCTCCCAGTGGAAATAATTCAGACTTTCAGGTGGCCACTAATTTCTTCAAACCCCTTCATTTGGACCTCTGATATAGGAATGGTAGTGTGTGGCTACATGATTTTTAGAAACCGCCAAACCTGACAAGAGCCATTTGCTATCCAAGGAGAACCAACTGAGATTGTTTTCCTGTCAGAAAGGACTTTTCTCTTTATGAAATGGACTGTCATTTATAATTTTAAGCGGGCATGGATTTGTTAAACAGCCACATGGTAATGGGTTTCTATAAGAAGATCCACAGACCCATAGTTCCAGAAAGAAATCGAGCTAAGGAGATATTTAAAAACCTAGTGGGAATGGAATATTGGGGGTTTGTTGAAAAGATGGTTTCTGTTCTGCACATTGTCAAGGGAATATAACAATAAATCCATTGTTGTGTGTCTGAGAGTCTGTTGGAGGCAATTATATTTTCATCCATTCTGTGGAGTTGATCTTAGGGAAATCCACCAGGGCAACCAACCCACCGTTTCACGTCACCGCATGAACGCTTTTGGTGGCAAGCAGGTTTAAAAAGAGCCTGGAAAAGGCTGATTTGTGAGTGATCTTGAAAGGAGCCGACTGCAGCCTTCCTTCCGTCTGGCAGAGAAGTGGCTATGCGTGGCCTTCAGTCCCTGGGAGAGGGCAGGAAGGCACGTGCGGAGTCCTCTCCATGCAGCAGCTCCGGGCAAGGGTAACACGTGGCCCTGTGACACTCCAGGGGCCCTTCTCTCATGTCCCCCGAGCTCCCCGCTTCTGCTAAGCACCGCTGAAAACACATTTGTCCCAACTGTTCGTTCCCTTTTATCCCCTCTCATCTGTGTAAGATGAATCACTCCTGGATCCAGACAGACTCTGAGGGCAGAGCCAGGTCCCGACGAGGTAGCCTGCCTCCCATGGCTTAAACATTTTAATTAATTTCAACACTAATGCACAAATGAGAGTTAATCACTCTGCCGCAGTGCTTTCTAATTTACTGAGTTTATTCATTAAAACTTTCCTTACTGAACTTTGATTGAATGTCATGCTTTTTTGGAGGCTTTTCAGACTGCCTTCAGGGTTTTTTTTTTTTTTTTTTTTTTTTAAAGTGATGTCTTGGGCAGCTACTGAAAGCCTTCAGTGTTTGCTTAAAGAAAAGAATAGAGGGAAATCTGATCAGCAAGAAACCTTCCCTGGGCTGAAACAGGAGCTTTGGGGCGGCAGGAGGCCTATAAAGGCCTAAATTGTTTATTTTTAAACAATATATTAAAAAGTAAGGGAAACCTAAGTATCTAATAAAAGAATTATAATCAATCACTTTAATACTTGGCAAAACAAACTACATTTCCTGGTAAAATGCAACCCTCCCGTAGAAACCAACAGAGTCACAGCAGCACTTTGTATTAAGGCGGGGAGAGAGATTCCTAATGTATCAGCCAACAAACTTACTTTGGAATCTATATAATAAAAAATTGAGGTCCACACTTTTGCCTGTTAGTGCCTAAATTTTTACTGAGAGATATTGTTTCAATGAAACCTTTTATTTAAAATTAACTCAAGAATGAATGCAATCTTGTACCTGTCCAATTAGCCATATTCAACATTAGGGGACAAACTGACCCCCATTGTTCTCAGGTTACATGAGGAACACATGGAATTGCTTCAGAAACTGGCCATGTGAGTGTCTTTAGGAATGTGCTTCTTCCTTAGCCCTACCCCTCTTCCCTCCATACCCCAGCTCCAGTCAGAAAAAAAAAAAATTGTCAAGTTTAGTATAAAATTCCAATAATTTGCAAGGAAAAATTCAAGTCAGAGTTATTAATGAAAGCACCACTTCTAAGATGAAATCAAAATATGAGTTTTCATATTCATTTTCACGACCTATAAATACCACTCAGTGTTATGCAACACGACCCGACAAACTCATTTTCAAAAGGTATTTTTAACTTCAGGCTGTGAAAAAAAAAAGTTACCCATTTCATTCTATCTTGAGAAATGTGGCTCAGTTGGGTGGTGCTGGCCTTCTCGCTTGCAGGGGGCTGGGCTTGTCACTCTGAGTTGGTGCATGAAATATTCCGGCTCTCCATGCTCTTCAAAGATCTGATCGGTGGAATCTCCTCATCAGATATTCAATCCGTGTGTCATCCAAACACGGGGCAAGGGTAGAATATGTCAGTACAAGACAGAGAGCCCGATGTCAACAACTGCAGGGATCAGGCTACCTGGCCTGGAATCCTGACCGGGCTGTTTATTAGCAGCACAGCCCAAGACAAGTAATAGAACTTCCCTAAGCTTGGTTTCCATAATTGCAAAATCTGCATTTTTACCATAGCCACCTCAGAGGACCTTTGTGATGGCTAACATGGTAAGTAACACTTTGGGGGTGGCAAACATCATTTACTCCTCAACCCAATTTCAAGAATCTATCTCCAAATTACAGATGAGGAAACTGAGTCACGGAGAGGTAAAGTGTCTTTCCCAAAGTCCTAGAACGAGGTTGCAAAACTAGAGTTTCAACATTGGTACTCTGCTTCCAGAATCCATGCACTTGTCCTTCCCTGTGTTTAAAGGATAGAACACGCCCACAGGGTATGGGTGTGAGCCAGGCCTAGGGTGTGCCTCATAAAAGTCAGCAACTGTTAGCTTTTCTTATAAAAAGTGTTCAATAATTGCTTGTTGACTAGTTGGATAAATTAATTCTCTTTGGATTCCTGAAGTTCTGAAGAACAAATACTTGTGATAATCAAGTACCGACACAGACAGCCTCTAGGAATGGATGCCTGACCAACCTTTGTTCATTCCAGGCACGAGGAAATGTCTGGTGCACAGGACTGTAGGAGCTACTTCATTCTTATTTTAAGAAAAAAAAAAAGAAGAAGAAAAAAGCAAGAGTAAATTCTTTCAGTATGCAAACAAAAAGATTAAATTTGGGAAATCTAAACCCAATAGGGATTCTAGTCTGATTCCCAGACCCAGATGTACATTAGAATCACTCAAGAATCTTTAAAAAACTACAGGTCACTGGACCTCACCCCAGACCACACATATGGGGATAAATTTAGGTAGCTGTAGCTTTTAAAGACAATTTAGGCAGATGTAGCCTTTAAAACTATTGTACTGAAATGTAACATCATATAAAAGTATACAAATCATAAATATAGTGTTTGAGGAATGTTGACAAAGTGAGATTCTCATGTCATCAGCACACAGAATCCCAGCAGCCCCTATTGGTCTCTTCTAGTTATTGCCCTTCTAAGGGGGTAGCCCTATCCTGATTTCTAATACATGCATTAATTTTTCCTGATTTTTAATATAAAACTAAAATGGAATTATGCAGGGTGTTATCCTTCTATCAGGCTCATTTTGCTCTACACAGAGTTTACAGAACTCATCCATTATAGGACTTGTTCCTTTTTAGTGCTGTGTGCTGTTCCATTATATAAGCATACTGCAACAGTTTACTCATTTAGCTGCTATTGGGCATTTGGGGGTTCCTTGTGGAGCTATTTTAATTCTTGTATGTCTTTGGTGAGTTTTTACTTTTCAGTTGGGTATTTACCTAGGAGTAGACTTGCTGAGTTTGGGGTGACCTGAGTTCCACCTTAGTAGTCTGGGCATATGTGGTTTTGAAAAGTAGCACAAGTGGAGCAAATGAGAGCTGGGAGGCCTGTGAGTTGGCTGAGCTGCTGTTCAAGTTTTGGCTGTCAAAGTCGGTATGAAAACCACTGGACCTGCTCTGCATCTTGCAAAGAAATTGGTTGCACCAGAGTTGAGTTAGATTTAGAGTTGAGAGCTGTGGAGCCAAAGTAGCAAGCAGAATAAGTTGGTCCATATCTCGGGTAAAAATTTCCAGTACCAAGTGTCCCTGTGAACACTTTTTTTTTTATATACCAGGGATTGAACTCAGGGGCACTTAACCACTGAGCTACATCCCCAGGACTATTTTGTATTTTATTTAGAGACAGGTTTTCACTGAGTTGCTTAGTGCCTCTCTTTTGCTGAGGCTGGCTTTGAACTCATGATCTTCTTGCCTCAGACTCCGGAGCCGCTGAGATTACATGAGTGCGCCACTGCACACGGCTCACTGCCAGATCTTGTGAGCTCTTCTGCCTCTGCTATCTCTCTGCAGTCCCAAGGGCCCCTGCACAGCTCCCTGCTTCTCTAGCCTCCTTCCTGCTCAGCACCCTCTGGGAACTGCTCAGAGGCAGAGCCTGGACTCACCCTCTGTTGTAGGCAGGCACCATGGTACATTTTCCATCAATACCCAACCAACTTTAATCTGCACTTCAGAAAATTCTGCTCTCCACAGGTACAAAATGAGCAGCTTCCTCAGTAAAAAGACTTTCTCATGTTCACATTTCCAAGGGGTACTTCATTCAGGGTCTTTGAGGTCAACATAATAACGTATGTGAGCAAGGCCACTGACCCTGACCAGGACACACAGAAGGTACAAAGGAGGGCAGGACACCCTATAGGAACTAGTTAATTGGTTAACCAATCAATTAATCATTAACATGACATACAAACAGAAGAGTCTTTTCTGAGGGTTCTAAAGGAAGCAAGATTTCGCTCCAGGACTGATGTGATGGGCGAGGCTAATTGGACTTTCTGTTCATTATTAATCCCTCTAGCCATGGTCATCAAAAGTGGGAAGAGAACAGAGAGATACTCTCCCTTTGGAGACAATTCCATTCTTAAGTGGTTTAGAACCAGGAGCTTCTGAGCAGGGTGTGCACTGCACAATTCCAGGGTACGAAAATGAACCTCCTTGGTTTCATCTATAAAACCTAGTTCAGAGTGTTATGATGAAGATTTTTTTTTACCCTGATTTGATTCTTTATCTTTTAATTTTTTATTGTTGGTTATTCAAAACATTACATAGTTCTTGATATATCATATTTCACCCTTTGATTCAAGTGGGTTATGAGCTCCCATTTTTACCCCATATACAGATTGCAGAATCACATCACTTACACATCCATTGATTTACATATTGCCATACTAGTGTCTGTTGTGTTCTGCTGCCTTTCCTATCCTCTACTATCCCCCCTCTCCTCCCCTCCCCTCCCCTCTTCTCTCTCTGCCCCCTCTACTG
>NW_026000082.1:3867118-3952266 GCF_001458135.2 Marmota marmota marmota | reverse complement strand
GGTGGGTCGCAGGCCCGCCTACCTTGCAGGAGTGGTTGGCAGCTCTGCCCCTCCGCGGGCCACTGGGCCTTTTCTGTCGGTGGTTACAGTTCTGCCTACCTGGCAGGCGCGGGGGGTGGGGGGCGGCTCTGCTCCTCAGCAGGCCGCTGGTCCTGTTCTGTGGGTGGTCACAGTTCCGTCTACCTTGCCGGCGCAGGGGGAGGGGGCCGATGAAGATTTTTAGAAAAAAAAATTAGTTGTAGATGTATTTATTTTATTTATTTATTTTTATGTGGTGCTGAAGATCGAACCCAGTGCCTCACACATGCCAGGCAAGCATGCTATTACTGAGCCACAACCCTCTGATGAAGTTTTTAAAAGCTATCCTTCCTGAAAGAGCACAGTATCCAACAATGATTCATTTGGTCAGAATCTGCTTTTGGTGGATATTTATCAAATTTATAATCCAGGGGAATATGCAGTCTTCAAATAAATAAATTAGATTAGGTACAATTATACTAAAAATTGAATTTGAAATCTTTGAAAAAGTGTTTCTGTTGATCCTTAAATAAATACTTAACAAATTGTGATCAGTACTCTGCAGGGAAAAAAAACCCCAGAATGATAAAAGGTGGAATAAGTGGAATCTAGTTAGGTTGGGGGGTAGGTGTGGATGGGAGAGGACTTCTGGGCTGTTGGTGTTTTACTGAACTGGGGAGGGTGGCAGCAGGAGTGAGGAGGGAACACAGAGAGCCGGGGGCCCTGGTGTGAGCTGACACTGGGGGCCTCCGCAGCCCTTTCCTTTGTTCCCTGTCCAGTGACTGGGACATCCCTCTATCGCCTGGATTCTGGCTGGTGAGAGGTGCCAGGTGAAGGTTGTGACTCAGCTTCTGTAAGAGGGTCTCCAGCGTGGGTCGCACGATCCTTATGGATCGTGGGCTGTGCTGGTTCTCCTTCCCTTGCCTCAATTCCCTTGAAGTGCCTCTTCCAGCCAGTACTGGCCACCAAGCCCCACCATCGCCTCTGTGTCACCCTAGGCAGACCTTCTCTGGAAGAGAACCTCCCCACGCTCCTTCCCTTTCCATCTCCATCAGACTCCGTGTGTTCTGGGATCACCTCCTGCTAAACCTGGCTACCTGACTGAGGGGCTCCTTTCAGTGAAGTTTGCGATGGCATCTCGGGTCGGCCCTTACAGGAGATGAATACACATATGGAAATTTTAAGCACAGCAAAAGAATCAATGGAGTAGCTTTTGGGATGGCTGACAATCCTCATGTAGTCAAGAAACTAAAATAGTGTTGCGCATACAGATGGTATCAAGCAAAGGATCTGGTCACAAGTTCTAAGCCAAAAACCTTTGCCAGGACAAGGACGTGTTTCAGAATTTTGACTTTGTCTGATTTTGGAAAGGTAATATGGCTTATAAACTGTAAGCTGTATCATAGTCCCAGTGAAACCTGAGGAAATGTATTCATATGTCTTTAACCAAATGTATACATACTTATACTAAGTGGAATAAAGACTACAAATAGCCTTATATCAGTTCAAGTCCTAACTTATTGCTAAATGTCTTGATGCCAAAATTATGAAAATCACCTTTGTTTTCAGAACTCACTGAACTTTGGGATTGAAACTAAAAGTTTATATTATTTTTTATTTCTATAACTCAGCTGGTAAGATTATTTTCATTTACCCTCTTCTACTAGCCATTCCAAGACCACTTTTCTTATTGATTCTGTTTAGAGTTTTGAGATGTAAGATTCCTGATACACATTACTAAGGGCATAAGAAATAGTATGTAGACATGAGACAGTAGATGTTCCTGTTAGGCTAGAATGAGATCTAGAACCTCAGAGAAGAAGATTTAAGCTCAACCAAAGAATACATTTGATTATAATTCACTCAACCATGCTATGAGTTGCAGAGCTTCTTGCCTTTTGAGGTGTCCAAGTTGTGATGGCAGCATATATATGGTGGATACTGTGTAGTGGTGAATCCCTGCAGTGAATTGAGAGTTGAGACATGATATCCAAGATCCCTTCCAAATATGAAATCCTATAATTCTTTATTTTTATTAGAGATTTAGTCATAATCAAGTGTTGATTTCCATCTTAATATGCCAGCACTTAGAACCAGGAAATTATTTTCATGTAATTTTTTATCTGATCATCAGTCTAAAAGAATACCAGTGGGTATATAGGGCAGTCTATTGCTACACTGTGCTCTGAGGGACGTTAATAGAGTTCTGTGATCAAATAAGTTTGGTTAGATAATCCAACTAGGCAATACCTTTAAGTACTATGAAAAATCATTTGCTAAGGAGAAACCCAAGATATAGAGGCAGGGAACACGGGGCTGAGCAATTACAGCTGAGTCTGGAGGTTCTCCTAGGCCAGTGAGCCCACTCTGCTGTTGGGTCACCCCAGTCTCTGACACACAGACTCGTTATTTTGTTGTCTCTGGGCTCTCACGAGCCTCCTGAGGATCTGTCTTCGATCATTACTGGTGGGTAGAGGAGTTCCGGGCTCTAGTGAAGCCAAAAGTGCTGAGTACTCAAGCCATTTATTATCAGTGTGATGAATGCCGACAATGGGCTTATACTGTCAGATCATACACTTAATTTAATTAATAAAAAAATTAAGATCATCACCATTAACCTGCATTTGCTCAGAATGCCACAGGGGTGATTAGTTTGAACGGCACTGAAGGTTTTATAGTCCACTCTAGTAAGAATTACTTTGGTACCAATTAGAATTTTCCATAATACCACCCTGTGTAATATCCTCATTACCTGACACATTTTCTACAAGTGATTGAATTCAATGCAATGCAGACACGATGTCACAGGACTCTCCCTCCGAGCAGGCCTGGGAACTCCCACGAATGTTAACACTCTCATTGAGTGAGAAGAGACCCTGATGTTTAATATTACGCAAACCCATTTCAAGGGCAATGATTCTCTGTCGCGGTGTCTCAGTGCATTGGGAAATTGGACTCACACGTGACTACAGAAGCTTAGGCAGGTACAGACTTCCTAACTTGTAAAGATTTCTTATAACTTCAAAAAATCATTTCATGAGTAATTCCTGTTCACTGAAAAAAAAAAATCAAGTGGAAATGACAGGTAAGAAAAAAGTATAAAAGTTATGTTATGTATGCTCCTACTGTGTTGAGAAGCGCACTTGTTATTTGATTACTTACCTTTCCAGATTTTTCTGTGCAAATAAAATTTTATAATTTTTTAACATGCAGGGATCCTTCTTATATAAGTTAATTCACTCAACAACAACAACAGTGAAATCCATGGCATGTGAGGTCAATGAGTACGTTAACTTTATTTTTTTTTTCCTGAATGCAAGCCAATGAATTTTTATGAAGTATGTATTGTGTACTGGCTGCTGTTCATCAAATTTGAACAAAAGTGTTTCTTGCTTTAGGAACTTTCAGCCTAATAAAGGTGATAAGCTACATCTATAAATAATTCTAGAAAGAGGCTGAATAGGCCCAGCATTAAGAAAGAGAATAGACCAACTGAGGTCAAGACCAGCAACCTGCCTGATTACCATTACCATTCCAGAAAAGGTTAGTGTGTATAGGGAGAGAAAAGTGGATGTACCGGCACATTAGGTAGGAGATTGGTTGGAGGAAGGGGGAATTGGTGGGACCATTTTTTTTTTAAATGTTTTAAATTTGCTTTTGAAATTAGAAGCTGGAAGCAGAAGTAATTAACAAAGGCAACAGATAATGTATTCAGTTCCATGCATTGTGGTCCCGTCTGTCTCTACCCTTTCCTTTCTCAGTCACCTGTCCTATCCTGGGTCCCCCACCAACACCTCTCATTTGAAGGGCATGTACTAGTGGATGTTCAAATCCCAGTTGCAACATTTACACGTTATGCAACATTAGCCGTGTCGCTGTCTTGGTTTTCTGTTGAGTTGGTGTGTCAGTAGTACCTATGTTACACAGTTGTGGTTAGCTTTAGGTTTTTTTGGTGGGAGGTGTACCAGAAATTGAACTCAGGGGCACTTGACCGCTGAGCCACATTCCCAGCCCTATTTTTGTATTTTATTTAGAGACAGCATCTCACTGGGTTGCTTAGTGCCTCACTGTTGCTGAGGCTGGCTTTGAACTCATGATCCTCCTGTCTCAGCCTCTTGAGTTGCTGGGATTGCAGGCATGCACCACCACGCCTGACATTAGCTTCATTTTTACCTGATAGGATTTTGCTTGTATTCACTCAATATATTCCTGATTGTGGACTTTCAATTTCTTGGAAGTTCAACTGTGGTGAACACCATATTGGATAAATCTTTGGGCACATTTGAAATTATTTCCATAGAATAAATTCTTAGAAGTGGAACTGCTGGGTCAAAGTTATACACATTTTTAAAGCTATTGCTATCCTTTGTCAAATTACTGTCCTCTGAGGTTTTACTAATATTTGATCCCATCAGTATCTTCACCAAATTTGGCTTTTAAAATTCATATATATATTTTTTGCCTTTGCTGAGTAGATGAAAATGGTACTGTGTCAGAGAAATCTTCATCACCTGGGTCAAAAGGGTGGGTGTCATCTGAGGACCTAGAAGATAGGGAGAAGGCCAGGGATGTGGCTCAAGATATTATATATCGTCATAAGACTCCAGTGATGCAGTACACCCTCACCGGGCACTTATTGCAACCTAGAAAGCAATCTGGAAAGTTCTCTCTGCCTTCAGTGCACAGTGGGTGAGGGGGGCAGACAGGATCTGTCCTGACAACAGACAACATGTTACAGTGAGGAAGTATGTGCAGGGTGCCACAGAGGATCTGCAGTTGGGGAAGGCTTCCAGGAGGAGGCAGTCTTGAAGTGAGACCCCAAGGAGGAGGAAGAACTGGCTAGTGCGCAGAAGGAAAGACTGCAAGACAAGTCCAGGGTGGCTTATGGAGAAATGGATGGATTCCTCCTTTCTTCCTTTGTTCTGCGAACTTATCCTGCTGGCCCATCGTGGTCAGGCACTGTTCTAAGGGCTGGGGGCATGGTAAGGAACACACAGAATAGCTCCTTGCCTGTGCAGAGTTTCCTTTCCAGCATAGGGAGAGCATCTCAGAGCCCAAACTCTGAGGAGGCTCAGTCCTGGGGTCCCGGCAGCCAGGACTGAGCCTCCCTGAATAACTGTGGTGTTGTCAGAGATGAAGGACACAGGGAAAAGGACAGTAAAGGGGACTGAGAGATGAGATTCCAGGGAACGAGAGAAAGGCAGCGAAACGGGGAGCAGGTGAAGGACGATAACCCAGGGAGGGAGGAAGAAGGTGGCACCCTTGGGGAGCAGCCCTGGGGTACTCTGCTCCCAGCACTACCTCCCTGTCCAAACCAGGCTGCTATCTGCTTCCCCCTGCTCCACCCACACCAGTGAGGTTGGAGATGGGAGAGGGGCAGCCCCAGAAGCAAGACCCACATCTTCTCTGCTCAGATCCTGATGTGCAGGGAAGGCAGCTGTGGGCAGCAGCTGGGCTGACAGAGGCCCTTCCACTCCTGAGGACTTCCTCATCAGGTCCCTGTCACCCTTGGTCCAGGGCCTAACCAAAGTGGACTTTTCATTTCTTAAAAGTGTACCTGATCTTCCCCAAATGTTTTCCCCACTGCCCTTCAAAAAATAAATAATAAAACCCTCCACTGTTCATCCTGTCACATGCCATGTCCCCGAGGTGGCACGTAGGGTGGTGAGGGTCACATCTCCTTAAGTCTCTTCTGTAACCTCTGATTAGGTAACTTGAGTTGGTCCCAACCTGGTGTGACAAATTGCAAGAGAACAGATGAGACAAGGTAGTCAAGAAGGAAAGGGAAAAAAGAAGGCTGTTCTGTATTTTTCCTCTCTCTCTCTCTCTCTCTCTCTCTCTCTCACACACACACACACACACACACACACACACAACTTTACAAATACTTTCACATTTTTGTTTCATTTTTTTTTCTCCCTCTTAAAGCTGGCTGTCCATATAAAATTCAGGACAGATGTTCATCCCTAAATGTCTTGGGTAATTGGAAGGAATTTCTAGAAAGTGTCAAGTATTTAGGATAGAAAATAGATCTCCTGACTTCAGCAGTGTAATCCAAAAACTCTCATCAGTTATTCCATTTTATTTAAATACATATTTTTTTCTTCAATGTTTTAGGTACTGAAGAAAATTTAAAATGATCCCATATGGTCAGTATAGTATTTTACATTCACTGACCTTTTGTGTAGTTTGACATGTTGCTTTAGGAAGTCAGCCACAGCCGTGTTAGGCAAAAGCTTGGTTTATAAACATTGGTCATGGGTGTGAGGGAGGGAATGGAGGGGAGTGTGTACTTGGTTCCCACCCTGAGTTTTTGATCTTTTGAATCAACTTACACCTTTTAGGGGTTCATTAATTTGTTTTTATCCTTCCTCCCTTGATTACTGCCACATTTTTTTCTATTAATGCTCAGTTTCCCCCAGAAGAACTGGGAAGAACTGAGTCAGCAAGCCTTAGGGCTGGGATGATTGGGGAAATATCTAGCAGAGGAGATTTCAAATCATGACTGAAAGGGAAAGAGGTATGGTTGTGGAGACAGAGCATCAGATCTGTGAGAAAATTCTCAACAAGTTGGAATCCATTTCTGAGGTGCATAACACATGGCAGGGGAGTTGAATAGATAGATAAGACCCCCAAATCAACATGTCAGGTCAACTCATAGTGGTTGGCACACATTATATGCTCCCAGATCTAATGAATTATTCATTTAAGTAGCAAATTGTCCCTTGGAGAGAAATACCTACTTGTTCTTTCTGAAGCACTTTCCTCAAATATCAATAATGTGTCTCCCAAATAACCTTAGATTCCAAATTAGCTGCCATTTGCATATTGTCACAAAGTTTCCAAGGTATTTCAGACCCATTACCTCACTCAGTTTTCATAACTCCATGAGGTGTGTGCTGTAATGTTTGCAAATCATGAATGAAACTTAATAGGTTGTGACTTGCCCACTCAGATTTAAAAGGTATTCTAAATACCTCATCTAGACACATCATTAAAAAAAAAAAACTTGAACTTTTTATTTTTAAAAAATAAAAAGCCCAAAATTTTTCAGAGAGAAAAGACTGAGATTACCTTCTAAACAATACAGTTAGCCCAATGGCAGGTTTTTTGTTTGTTTTTTTTTGGTGATAACACAATATAATAACAACTTGATACTGTTGAAGGAGAGGGGAAAAAAAAGTGAATCTAGAGTCTTATATCCAGCTAAACAATCACCCAAGAATGAGTGTAAAATAAAGACATTTTAGTCATGAAATTCTAAGGCAATTTACCGTCTCTAGACCCACTGAAAAGTGGGTCTAAATAGGAACAGGAAGCAAAAAAGCAACTGTGGGTGGGCAAATTTGAAATTTAACTAATTTAGTTTCCAGAAGTCTAAAATATTATATAAGAAGTGGGATAAAATTTCTACATACTAGAAAACAATGAAGAAAGTGAAGAAGACCTCTGTGAGTTGTTAAAGTACACAAAGTCCTTGTCTTATCCAGGAAGACCAGAGCAATATTGAATAACTTTAGACTGTGTCTAACAAAAATTCAGTTTCATATGTAGTTTAACAAAGGAAGTTTCCGTTATATAAACTTTTTTTTTACTTAACGAAATTTCAAGAAAATAGAGTTCAATGTTAAGATTTGTACAGCCTGGGTAGTAGACGCCTGGGTATATTTCTATGGTTTTCTGCCTGTTTTACATAATTAAAACAATAAAAAATTCTTCCTTTTTGGCAATGCATACTTTAAAAGTGTGTCCTCTTTCAGAAAGGAACACTACTTTGGAATTTTAACGTAAGGAGATCATCCAATAAGAACCCCAAAGTATAATGTTTCCTATCAAAACTGTACAAAACTAAAAAATGAGAAGTAAGCAACTAAAGGCCGAGTGTATCCACTTGACATCTATGTCCCACCAGAGCTGGCGCGAAGCTTGATATTAGGCCCTCAATCTTTATATAGAAATAATAAATATATAAATGTGCCAAATGTCAAGTAGCCAAGAAGTTTGTGACATATTTTAGAAAAATTTCCAGCAGGGATGTTTAAAATGTATACCTTGACCCAGCTATGATTTTTATTTTGATATAAATGTCAATATTGTCATTTGTTTTGAGCCAGCTATGCCAGAATAAAACAACTTCACTGAATGTCCCTTCCCTGCTGACTTTGCTTTCTTCTTAGTGAAATTTCAGTGGGGAAGTGGGTCAGACCTTTGCTGCAGGCCTAATGTTTTCAGTCTTTCTCTTGCGTGGGCTCCCTCCTCCATCTCTCCTGAGTTCCCTGCCCCATTCTGGCCACCCTATCTCCTCTGTCATCCAGTATTGTGTGTCCTTCTATAGTTCCAAATTTGATGAGTAATAACACAAGTAAGAATAAACCTGTTAAACACTCTCAATGAGTGGGTTATTACACATATTAACTCGTTTAATCCTCAATCTTGTGAGGTAGGTATTAGTATTACCCTCATTTTATAGATCTGAAGAGTAAGACAGGGATTGAGAAACTGCCCAATGTCATACAGAGACCAAAGAAACCGGACTCTAGAACTCAAGATCCAGCTCAGGACAGCAGCCCTATCTCCCCAGCAGCTAAGGAAGAAGAGGAGGAGCAGGAGGAAGAGAAAAGGAGATAGTATTGAGAACTTTGTGTGTGTGTGTGTTTTGGGGGGTGTATCTCTCTTTTCCAACTTCTAACTAGGCACCAAATCCTGTCAATTTCGTCTCATAAGAGCTACCATTTTCAAAGTACTCAAGTTCACACCAGGAGCTATTTTGAAACCTGTCAACACAGGAGTGCCACTATGTACCTCCCATGTGGGTGGAGAAAAGGAGGCACACAGAAGGGAATGAATTGCCTAAAGCCCCAGCCTGGTGAGCAAAACAGCAAACCAGGTTCTTTATCACTATCTGGATCACTGCTGGGTGGAACTCCCTCAGGGCCCCTTGCTATCCTCCTGCACGGGCTGACCCTGGCTCTTAACATCTCCTAACCACATGATCACTAGTTACCTGTTTCTAGTCCCAGGTCCTCCCCAGCCGTCTCAGCCTAGTTTCCACCAGGTTGGTCTTTGAGAAACAAAGCTCTGGTCATGGCTTCTTTCTGCTGCAAGATACCTGAGATGGTTCCCGGGCTCCTGAGAAGCCAGGTCCTGTTCTCTCGTTGGGCTTTGTGGACTCTTCTCCTTTCACTGGCTCCAGCCTCCAGGCCTGGTCTCCCTTACCTGCCACCTGGATTCAGGAACCTCCCCACATTCCAGGATCATGCCACACCCTTCCGGTCCTCTGTGTCTTCATACTCTGCTACTTCTGTTGGAACAGTCTTCCAGTCTTCTCTGGCTGGGGACCTGTTCACCCACTTCCTGTCTAGCCTCCAGCTTCCTCGTGCCTCCCACCCCTGACTGCAGCAGTCACCAGTAATTCACCTTGATTCACCTCTCATCAGAACTTCCCTAGTCACAGAAAGGTCAAGAGGTCCCAGCACACATGGCCCCAGCACTGACATGTCTGGCCGGCCAGGTGTGGCCAGAGCTTCTTTTCTCTTTCTTGCTCAGGCTGCTGCAGAGGTGCAGCTGGATGGCCTGTGGGTGGGCGGTAGAAGAGCACTGCCAGGGTTCTGGATGGGGCCCGAGCACCTGGATTTCCAGCACAAACTGCTAGATGAGTCCGTGCAGGGCCAGATGATTTTTGAGTATTTTATGCCTAGCATTCATGGCTAATTTGGAAGATGAGGGTGTCCTGCATGATGAGAGTTTGAGGGAAGTCCCTGCCCAGTTCAAGGAGGGACCTGGGGTCCAGCAAAGATGAATGAAGGGTGTGGAGATCTCAAGAGAGCTCAGAACTGCCCTCCTCAGAAGCTGCTCATCAAGTTTTAAGTACTGTCCTTTAGAGCAACTTTGTGGGGCAGAAGGGACAGAATTTATGCCACATCTTCCTAAAGAAGCAACTGAGGCTCAGAGAAGTGACGTGACTGGGAAAATGATGATATAAGTGTGTGAGTAGGAGAATTAAGACTAACACATAGGTTTTCTGGTTCTGAGTCACAGATTACTACTTGCTATGAGTCCCTTCAATGTTCATATATTGAAACCTAATCGCCAAGGTGGGGGTCTTGAGGCGGGGTACTTGGAGAGGTGTTTAGGTCATGGGAGTAGAGTCCTCATGAATGGGACTAATGCCCTTATAAAAGAGGCTTCCGGGAACATTCACCCCTTTCCATCCCTTCTGCCATGTGAGGACACAGCAACAAAGCACCAACCTGGAAGCAGAGAGCAGCTCTCATCAGAAAGAGAATTGGCCAGTGCCTTGATCAGATTTCTTGACCTCTAGAGCTTGAGAAAATAAATTTCAGTTGTTTATAAATTCCCAGCATCAGGTATTTTATTATAGCAGCAGGAACTAATGAAAGTGCCTCTATCCTAGAGCACTACTGGCCCATAAGTTGCTTTGTGGAAACTTCAAGATGGTACCCACTTCTGAGCAAGAGAAGGAGGCACCCAATAAGACCAGCTTAGTGAGAGAACACTAGCTGGACCACTATCCACCTTGCCCTCTATGGTACACCCTGTACAATCTAGGAGTTGGCATAGGGCCCTACCCCAGCCAGCCTTATTCTTGGGACCTTTTTCTCTTCCCCCATTCAGAATCCCACTGCACCTATGGATCCTGTCCAATGAGGAACTCTGGTGCCTGGGGCTGCTGGGCTGGATGGCTGCAGACAGGCAGTCTATGGTTGGGGGCCATGCTTCCCAGAAGCGACCTGTTGGGGTTGTGAGTGGCATCCATAACCAGGATCCTGCTGAACTGCTCCCCTCAAAAACTCTGTCCTCATGAAGCCCCCAGTCCATTTAACATCTCTCCTGTCGCCAATGTCTTTCTGGCAGCAAAGGACGTCCTGTGATACAGTGCTTCATGCCACGTGCATGTTCCATAAATATTGAATGATGACAGGATATTTTTTTTCCCCAAAAGATGAAGGTTCCACCTCTTAGGACTCTCCTCTGCTGTACATCTTTGCCAAGGGTGGGTTAAGATGGTCCATCTTTTAGTAAGAATGAGAGTTTAGAGATTAGTGAAGTGAGAATTGGTCAGGTTTAATGGCACAGATAATATTTTATTTTTATTTCAATTTTAATACACTACCAACATGCAGTGAAGTAAGATATACGGCAACGCTCGAGGAAGGAACTGCCCTCCAACTTATCTTCAGTTACCAATTGGGGACCAGTTTCTGAAGTTATTTTTCTGCCAGTCTTGAGAATCTCGGAAAATTTTGGCTTCATCAAAATGATATATTAGGAAGGGTAAAGGTCACCTTAAACTTTGCACAAGAAATCAGAGTAGTGTTTGACCATGACACTTGGAAATTTTTTTCCTCCAAAGATATAAAGAAGCAGAAAAAAAAAAGAAAGAAAGTTGCTTTCTTCTGGACAATGAACTTTCTTCATTCTTTGGTGGCATCGGAAGTATTCATTTTGACCCAGATGTCTTTAGATGTGCAAATTGAGCTAGGAAAACTGATCTAGCTGTCAAGACCTTCAGGATGATAATTCTTCATTTATACCTGTGTTTCCATTTAGAATGGCATCTTTTAGGTCAGGGACTGGATCTGATTCATCTTAGTGTCTCCATCACCCAGCCCACTGCCTGGCACGGAAAAGCCACCTATTACACATTTGATGACTAACCATAATAATAACAATAGTTAACATGTGTTGAGTATAATGGGCCAGATGATTTTTGAGTATTTTATGCCTAGCATTTTACATTTAATATTCCATATAGCCCTAGGGGGTTGTATGATGTGTTGAATCACGTTTCCCCTTAAATTTATTTGTTCATGTCCTAACCCCTCAGTCCTAAGAATGTGGGCCTTATTTGGAGAATGTGTTGTAATTTTTAAAGTTGAGGTCATACTGGAATTGGGGGGCCCCTAATCTAGGGGTGAGCTGGACGCACACACTCTTACAGGGGGACCACCATGTAGAGATGAAGGCCAAGATCTGGGCCATGCAGCAGAAACCAAGAAATGCCAAAGATGGCCTGAAAACCACTGGAAGCCAAGAGAGAGAGGCATGGAGCAGACCCCTCCCCACCATCCGAAGAACCAACCTTGCCAACGCCCGATTTCAGACTTCTATCCTCCAGCACCATGAGACAGCAGATCTGTTGTTGAACCCCTCAGCATGCAATATTTTGTGATAGCAAGTCTAGGAAATGAATATAGATGGACGCCATTGTTTCCATTTTACACCTGAAGAAAATGGAGCCCCTGGGGAGTTAAGTAACTTCCCCAAGATCACATGGGTTCTAAGTATGGAGACCAGGATAGGAAGGAAGGTTTTCTGACTCTATACAACCTAACTCTTTCCTCCCATGAAAAAGACTTAGAAAGTGATATTGACTGTCAAAACTCACACAACTGGGAAATGGTGGGCCTGAGAGGCCCTGCCAAATCAGTGTAATTTCAAGAACTGTGATCCTTCTATTCCTTCTGCCACTCTGGGAACCCCCACAAAGCAATCTGAGAGTAAAACGTGAGAAAGTGAAGAATAAGCCCATATGTGACTGGTGACGGCTCAAACCAGCTCTTGCCAACGCTGGTATTAGGGCAGCGATGGGGACAGGGCTAGGATTGGAAGTGGGTGGGTATGTGTATCGAGTGGTTTGAGATTTAAATATTGCACGGTGATCCTGTATAGCCCCCCACCCACAACTCTGTGAAGAAGATAGTGCTTAGACTCTAGGACTGTGGCTCTTAAGTGGGAATATTTTTGTCCTTCACAGAACGTTTGCCAGTGTCTGGAGACATTTTTGATTGTCATATCCGGGCATGGCGGGTACATAGAGGGCTCTGGTATCTGGTGAGGAGAGCCCAGGAATACTGCGGACCATTCTACAATTCACAGGCCAGTGCTGCTTCCAAAGAATTATCCTGCCCAAAATGTCAGTAGCACCAAAGTGGAAAAATCCCACACTAGAAGATGAAACTGAAGTTTAGAGAGGATAAGAAATTTGTTCAGGGTCACACAGTGGCAAATAATGGAGCTAGGACTCTTGCTCAGGACTCAGCTAGGACTCCGTCTCTGCCTCACCCATTTTTTACTCTACCACATTACTCTATTTTGATACGAAATAGGAAGTCATTTGAAATTTTGGGGAAGAGGAAATGTTTGAAACGATGTTTGGAAAAAATATTTCCAGAGCCCTATAGGAATAAGGTGAAGAGAAATAGGAAAACTCAAACAACTCCCTTGTCTTCCTAGGGATATTCTCCTCTTCCCAAAGTGCCTGGCTGTAGTGGATGCTGGAGCCCTTTGTCTAGATTGCCCCTTTCAGTGGGGAGGTAAAACATTCCACCCAGAATTCACCTGGGCCAGCAACAGCCCACTGGTGGATACTGGGATGAAGCCCCAACCACCACCACCTTAAGAGGAGACCACCACCCTCCAGCTCCCAGGGCTTTGGCTGAGGCCTCTGTTGTGGTTTTAACTCCCTCTGCTTCCATTACTTCCTTGAAGGTTGTTTTTCTTCAAAAATTTGCCTATATGCCAATCATCAACAATAAATGTTGGCAAGGATGTAGGGGAAAATGTGCACTCATACATTGCTGGTGGGACTGCAAATTGGTGCAACCATTCTGGAAAGAAATATGGAGATTCCTCAGAAAACTTGGAATAGAACCACTATATGACCCAGTTATCCCATTCTTTGGTTTATACCTGAAATCAGCATACTACAGGGACACAGCCGTATCAATGTTTATTGCAGCTCAGTTAACAATAGCCAAGCTATGGAACCAACCTATGTGTCTTTCAACAGATGAATGGATGAAGAAAATGTGGTATATTTACACAATGGAATATTACTCAGCCTTAAAGAAGAATAAAGTTATGGCATTTGCTGGTAAATGGATGGAACTGGAAAATATTATACAAAGCTAAATAAGTCAATCCCCAAAGAACCAAAGGCCAAATATTTTCTCTGATATGTAGATGCTAATTCAAAATAAGGAAGGGTGGGGCTAGGAAAGAATAGAGGTACTTTGGATTAGACAGAGGAGCGTGAAGGGAGGGGAAAGGATATGGGATAGGAATGATGGTAGAATGAATCAGACATTATTACCCTATGTGCATATATGATTACATGACCAGTGTGATTCTACATCATATACAGCCAGAAGAATGAGAAGTTACACTCCATTTATGTATCAAAGTGCATTCTACTGTCATGTATAATTAATTAGAATAAAAAAGATACATTAAGTGAAAAAAGCAAGGTGGAGGTAGGTATGTGTAACGTTCTCCCTTGTAGGGCATAAATGGGGAAAATTAAGGATTTTTTTTGACTGTTCTATATGCAGGAGAACTCAGGAAAGATAGGAGGAACCAGTTGCGGCATTGGGCAGACAGCTGTGGAAACAGAGGGCAGGTGGTGAGGGAGCTTTCTCATTTTTATACTTACCTTTTGATGTTTGAACCATGTAGATCATGTAGATCTGTATCTCATTCAAGAAAATTACAAAAAACCCACACACATTGAAACAGAACTAAAGAGGTTTAAAACCAAAAAAAAAAAAAAAAAAATCCCTATATGCAAATCTCCATCTCAAAGTCCTCTGTCTGTCCTAGGAAACCTGATCTCACTCACTAAATAAAAATGATCACTGAAGGGCTAGAACAGGTTATAATGTAATAGCAAGTGGGAAAATATTTTTTAAAAATCAGAAAAATCCAAATACTTTCTTAAATGAGGTTACTGCAGTGATTAAGAACTTGAGTTCCAGAGAGTTCAAACCCAAGCTCCAGCAATTACCAGCTGCATGATCTTGAAGAAATTATGTAACTCCTTTAAGCCTCAGTCTTTTCATCTGTAAAGTGAACTTCTAAGAAGTTCTTTCTAAGAAATGTATTTGAGACCTAAGTAATTATCCTCCTCAAAATAGTTTAAAAAAATTGCATATGGGCAACTTGATGAATCCATATGATGTTGTAATTGTTCAATACCTGTGCTGTGTTAGAACCTATGTAAAAAAAACAATTGCATTAGAGCTTAATACACACACACACACACACACATACACACAAAAGAGCAACTAAAATGAGAAATCTGAATGAGATGATGCATGACATCCCAAGTCCCTTTGTGATCTTATACCATATTTTGCCAAAATGTTATCACAGGAGAACACTGAGAATGGCACCTCTTGAGTTGCTGTGTTAAGTGTAAATGACACTGTGTACATAAAGCATTTAGCACTGTGTTACTCTTTCAGAAAAAAGACTAGAAGACAAGCTGCTTAGTATCTCTTAGTACTGGTTATAGGAGATGACTTAGGCCATTGCAGTCAGAGTAGGTCTCTGCACCCTTGCTTGGATGCTGGCATAAAAGAGAATAGGCCCTCACTCACTGTGAGCCAGGAAGCCTTTATCTTAGCAGCTGTTGGCAGCAGTCTCCTGACTCTAAGACGAACTTGCCTTAGTATAGAACACCACCTTGGAAGGCAAAGAAAGGAGAGGACCTTGTTACTAGTGACATCATTGACTTTCTGAATCAAAACACATCCTATCTCTGGATTTTCCAATTACAGGATGAAATAAATACTCTTTACTGTTTAAGCAAATATAGACTGGGTTTTCCATTACTAGCAGCACCAAGACTTCTGAAACAATTAATTTTCATACTCAGAAATGAACAATAAAAGGTATGCACAAAACCCCCACTCCTTCCACAGGGCTCAGGTGAAGTCGCTCCTCTTCCAAGCTGACTTTCCTGTCAGTGAACGTCTCTAGTCCTTGTTCATCTGACATTAACCTAACACATGCTTTATATTGCTCTCTGTCCAGGTGTATATATATCATCTTCCCAGTGAGTCTGGAAACTGCTTGAGGGGAGGGGGCCAGGTCTTATCATCCTTCATTAATCCCACAATGGCATTTCATAAATCCCACCAGGTTAACTTACTTAGGTCTCACATTTATGAAAAGCTTCAATTTGGACCTTAACATTATCTCCTGAAGAGCTTAAACAAATAATTGTACCTGGTGTACTAGATTCATTCATTTCTGAGTAAACACATTAATATGTCAGTAAAATGACTAAAAGGACAACTTCCTATGGAATGCCCAGTGATGGAAGGTGTGCTCTGAGATGTGTTTGACATCAAGCACATTGCTGGGGACAGTGTTACATCATCATTGCCTTCAGCCTTGAAGGAGCCTCAGTGGTCATCAGTATGGTCCTTTCACCTTCCAACTGAAGAAAATGAGGCCCACACAGCAGGGGACTTGTCCAGGTGGTTACTGCCCATGGCAGCAGCCTGGCCTCGACCCTGGTCTCTAGTTGCCCAATATATGCCCACTGAATTGGATAAAACCATACTAATAGAATTACCTGCAAAGCACAGGGCAAATTCAGCTTGTAAGGTGCTCCATAAATGCTTCCATAGGAGTTTTACAGCAGGTTTGGCGTTGTTAACTCATTTTTCAACTTGTCCAGGGCCCCAAAAGATATAGAGTGCTAGGCTGATGCAGGAAGGGATTTTTCTCCACCCGTCAGTCAGGTGGCTTATTTCAGCCCCCGGAGTAGCTGTTAATCAGGTTTCAATAGACTTCAGCGTTTCACTTAGAACCTGTTGGCAATCCTAAAACTCTACCGGCCCTGTCATCTCTGCAAAATGAGCTCAGGCGATGGCCCCATCCGTTTTCAGTTTTATTGAGGGATCCGTTCAGAATGGTTCCCGCTGCAGCATTAATGTGGACCTCAGCAGGGACCCCCTTCCTCACCCCAAGCTGCTCTCTCAGGGCACAAATGATGTGCTCCAGCTTCGGAGATTTAAAAGCATCAAGGCAAGTTTTAATGTGCTCTCTGTCCCAGTGCCAGTCCACTTCTTTCAGGGCTCCTATTTGGAGTTCAAAATACTCGTCTCTAGGGCTGTCAGACTCTGTCCAATTTTTTTTCTTTCCTTGCAACTTTGAAGAGAATTCTCCTGCCCTATTTCTTGATTTTTATCAGACCTGGGTCACTGCAAATTTTCTGCACTCTTCCATCCCAACCTCCTTGCCCAGACAGATCTAACACAAGTATTGTCTAATTCACTATGCACCTACTATGTGCCAAACCTGATCTAAGAAAATCATCTCATTCAAATTCACAACCATGATATGATTGGTAATATTATCAGTTCTTCTCAGCTGAGGAAGTTCAAGTAAGTGGTATAAAGTCACACTGTTCAGAAACACTGGTGTTGGGATTTTTAAACCCAGGTTGTTCATTCCAGGGTGAGGACTCTTTGGGCCTATTCTATGCTGTTTCTCAGTTTATGAAATTGATTCCCTTGGAATCTGCTCACATCACTGCCTCCTATATGCAAATGACCACCAACTTACCTTGATGGCAGGACAGTTTTATCCTCTAGACACTAGCCACATTGTTTTGGAATCATGGGTTTCTATGAAAAGTATTTGAGAGCTAAAAAAAAAAAAAGAGTCTCCTTGAAATATTAAAATAACATTGCAAAAGGGCATCATGAAGAATCCTTGTGATGTTTTCAATGACTTGACTCTATTTTATTGAAACCTACAGAGGTGATAAAATTGCATAGAATTCTCACCCATGCACGTGAGATGGGAAATCTGAATAAGATAGGAGATGGTATTACTGTCAACATCCTGGTATTGATGCTGTTGTTATAGCTTTGCTGAATGTTATTATTGGGGGAAAATGTGTGAGAGATCCCTCTATATTCTTTCTTACAACTGCATGTGAAGTAATGATTTTTTAAACAGAGGGTCAGGGGGAGAACATCACAAAATAAAAATTGGAGTCCACATTTACTTTAGTGAATGTTTACAAAATGTGATACTATATCAATTGCTTCAGTGTAATAAGTCAATTGTTATATATGTTTAAATCACAAGGAAAGTTATATATATATATAAATCACAAGGAAAGTTATATATATATATAAAAGTTATATATATATATATATATATATATATATATATATCACAAGGAAAGTTAATTATCAACAAACTTACTATTTTAAAAGTCCTTTCAAACTCTGTAGGGCAAAAAAAGAAAGAAAAGAAACAAAATGGTGTGCAGTTTTTATTTTGGACATAGATTATTATAAGTGAGAAAGTCTAGGGCTTTGTTTTAGTCCGTTTTTTCACTTTTATGATCCAAAAGACCTGACAAGAACCATTAGAGGTGGGAAAGTTGGTTTGGGGTCTCATGGTTTCAGAGGTCCATAGATAGCTGACTTCATTCTTCGCGGCTCTAGGTGAGGCTGAGCATCGTGGCAGAAGAGTGTGGTGGAACAGCTCGGGACAAGACAATCAGGAAACACACAGAGAGTTCCCCTCATGGACAAAATATAAACCCCAAGGGCATGCCCCCAGTGATCCACCTCCCCTAGCCACACCCTGTCTGTCTACAGTTACCACTCAGTTAATCTCTATTGAGGATTAACACACTGATTAGAATAAAGCTGTCACAACAATCATTTCATCTCTAAACCTTCTTGTATTGTTTCACATACAAGATTTTGGAAAACACTTCATATCATAACATAACAGGCCTAACACCATAACATAACAGACCTAACAGATTTTTTTTGGATGGTCCCAGGGATCAAAACCAGAGACTTGCACATGCTAGTCAAGCACTCTACCAACTGAGCTACATCCCCAGCCCACAGGTCTGCAAAGGTCTAAAGATGCCGCTGCCTGCCAGCCCTTGGATGCTGCCTGCAGAGAGGTATGTGCACTGGAAACAGATCAAAACTTTTTGTCTCTAAAACTGGACTCCTTGTATCTGCCAAATCATTACTTTCCTTCTGCATGCTCTAAATTACTAGTGGTCCACAAGATGGCACATCTTTCTGAAGGTAAATTTGGCAATATGTATCAAAAGTCTTAAACGTTCTGTACCCTTTGACCCAGAAAATGGTAGTTTTCAACTTGGGGGAAGGAGAGGACTGGTGACCTTTGAGTGGTGAGCTTGGAGTGATTTTCTAAAATTATTTTATTTTTTCCTATAGTTCCTAAGTTCTAATAATTGAGAAAAAGGTGGTTTAAATGTTGCTAGCCAGGAGAAGAGGACTCCTTAATTCCAAATTCAGTGCTTTTAATATGACATGTAAAAATCATGTAAGACAAAACAATGCTAACCCAAGAAGTCTGAACATAGGGAAGAAGTGTGGCATAGACACAAGGGTAGATATACGATTGATCCACACAGTGGAACAGAGGCCAGAAACAAATCTACACATCTGTGGTCAACTGATGTTTGACAAGGGTGCCAAAGAAATTCAATGGAAAAGAAACAATCCTGTGGACAAATAATGCTGGGGAAATTGGATGTCCATAGAAAAAGAATGAATTTGATTTTTTACCTCATATCATACATAAAAATCAACTCAAAATAAGTCAAAGACCAAAAATGGAAGGGTTAAATTATCAAACTCTCAAAACAAAATGTAAGTATAAATTTGGGGGCAATGGTTTATTAACTACAACACAAAAGGCCGAAGCAACCAAGCCCAGAAAAAAAAAAAAGGTAATCAGAGTCCATCAAATTAAAAACTTTTGTATATCAAAAGACACTATCAAATAAATAAAAGTACAACTGACAGAGTAGGAGAAAACATTTGCAAATCATATCTAGTATTCAGAATACATAAAGATATAGTATTCAGAATACATAAAGAGCTGTTAGAATTCAACAATCAGAACACAAATAATTCTATCAAAAATGGGCAAAGAATTTAATAGTTCTCCAAATAAGATATGCAAATGGCCAGGGAGTGAATTAAAAATATGCTCCATATTCTTAGTTATTAAGGAAATGCAAATCACAACGGGATAGCATGTGAAAAACAGTTTGATGGTTTCTCAAAAAGTTATACATAGAGTTCTCATATGGCTCAGCAATTCCACTCCCAGGTAAATACCCAAGAGAATTGAAAAATGTATATTCACACAAAAACTCATAGAAGCATTATTCTCATAGAAGCATTATTCACCATGCACAAAGAGTAGAAACAACCCAGATGAATAGATAAATGAAATGTGATATAATCATGCAATGAATATTATTTGTCCATATAAAGGACTGATGCATGCTTCAACATTTAACCTTGCAACATTATTGTAAGTGAGAGAAGCCAGACAGGGTGCTGCATGGTATGTGATTCCATTTGTGTGGCGAATCTAGAGTAGGCAAATCCATAGGAATAGGGTTTCTACTGGAGGGTTGTGAAAATGTTCTGGAATTAGGTAATACTGGTAAGGTGATGACTACACAACCTTGTGAATATACTAAAAAACACTGAATTGGTGGATTGGGTAGTGTATAAATTACATCTCTCAAAAAAAAAGTGGGGAACACATCGATTCCAGCTCCACCAGAACTCAGTTTGGTGGGTAGTTAGTTTAGGAGCTGCTGATCCAACCAGCCAGAGCCCACGGCAAATGCTCAAGAGGCCCAGACGCAGGCAAGCAGGTAAGTAGGCAGGCCTGGACCAGGTAGCAAGGGAGGGGTGTCCATTCTGACATGCTCTGGGTTTTTCTCCCACATACAATAGCAGACTCCCCCCAGGCCCTCCCTTTCCCTCCTTGGCACCATGTCACTTCTGTAAGATGAAGTTCAGGACTTGGGCTGCTCTTCACCTTCAGCACCAACCAGCAACCAGCCATGGGAACTTACCAAGGCTTCTCTCTGTACTGACCTTTTTAATACTAATGGAAACAGAGCTTTTAAAGGTTTTTATTTTAAAATTTAGCCAATAAAGTTAAGTATTTCTTAGGAAAATCAGCCGGAGGCCTGTCATCCCCTCCTCCTCCAGGATTTGGTCAATATTTTATCTTCGTTAATGAGACTAAAGATGCTCATCTTTCCCAAGCCAAATCGCACTGTGGGGACTGAATCCCATAGCTCTTAAGGACTGTGGACCCTGACTG
Organism: Marmota marmota marmota; assembly: GCF_001458135.2. Lineage (NCBI taxonomy): Eukaryota > Metazoa > Chordata > Mammalia > Rodentia > Sciuridae > Marmota > Marmota marmota. The sequence continues at coordinate 3,931,293 of NW_026000082.1, read as the reverse complement.
GTTCTTTTCCTGAGCTCCAGGCCTGGGAAGCAGGAGCAGAGGCTGGTTTTGCAGCCTTCCCTGTGTGGGTTAAGGATCACCTGTGTTACTAATAATTGTTGTCTTTGGTAACTTCAACTGGAACAGTAACAAAAGGTATAAATCACCCCCAAGGCTCTTAATTACTCCGATTAACAGTTGCTTTGTTATCCCGGATGCAAAGCAGTTTCACTGCTCTGTGAGTACACACAGTGAGTTGAGAGGTACAAGCCTGGCTCCAAGCCAGGAGTTAAAATAAGTTATGCTAAATGGATGGCTGGATTGTTCCCCTGGACTCTCTCTAGGTTTGGGGGGTGCGAGTCTAAGCGGATGCTAGAGGAGTTGGGGTGTGCATCTTCTAGTAGTTCTGAGGGCTGTTGACCCTGCCTCTTGCTGTGGTTATTTTGTTTCTGATCTTTTTCAGTTTTGCTTCTAGTGTTAGTGTTTTCTCCCCCACCCCCATCCTACCCTGCACCACTAAAAATTTTTCTCCCTTTTCTTTCATGCATTTTGTGGCTGGCAGAAACTAGACTTGTAACAGTTGGAAGGAAGATCCAGAAAAGAAAGCCTGCTGCTCAGCCAACCTTCTGAGCTGGACATTTGAAGTTGTTCAGCCCACTTCTTCAAAAATCTGTCATTGTGCCCAGGATACCTATGTGGTCAGACTTAACTCCTTCAGGGAGGAATTCCAGAAGCTCTGTGATGTGGACACACCCTCCCTCCAAGCCCCTGTCCCTGTTGTGATCTGCGGTCCTTAAAAGCGCAGGTTTTGGGGACCAAGGACTGGGGTCTGACTCAGGATTTCCATATCCTCACCATGGGATCATTTGTACATACTGAGGCTCAGATGTCCCCCAGGTACCAACATCAAAGATCAGGAGGATTAAATGAGAGAATTCGTGACAGTGCTTAGTACAGAGCCCAACACAAAGTGAACCCTTAATAATGGCAGTGAACCACGACAATGGGCACAATCTGAAGAGCATGCCCATGGCTCTCATGCCCTGGCCACTCTTCAAACTGCTTCTGTAGTTGGGAACACCCTACTGCTCCCACACAGCCTATCAAAACCCTTCCCTTGAAGATCTTCAGGTCCAATGCACCAGCCCTCTACTAATATACTGCCCCTTTGCTCTGGCCTCCCCAGCCAGACCTCTGGAGATGGGGTTGAGCCTTTAAGATGGATCTTCATTCGGCCTTGAATTTTATCTGCTCTGTTGGGTTTTGCCTTTTTGAGGCCAGAGATTGTACCCTATGAGGTTTTGGAACAAATAAACAAATAGTAAAGAAATGAATGATAATAAACAAACATATATGTCTAGTAAGCACAGATCTTTTAGAAATAATGAACTTTTTCCAGACTTCCTGAAGTACCAAGAGTCTTGAAGCTGCTCCCTTCTAGGAATTTCCTCAGAGGCTTTCGAACATGTATTTGGCAACAAAAAATGTGCTTTTTGTCATTCCTCTTTGGAAGGAATCAAACCCTCCTTATAATTTCCTTTCCATTAAATCTGTCAGAACTGAATTACATGGTCACCTCTCTGTCTGAAGCCAAAACATCTTTCTCTGAGGTCAAGAAATCTCCAACAGACATGACAAGGGAAAAAAAAAAATCCAAGTTTGTTAGGTCTGTTAGTGGAGTCAGAGAATCAAAAAGGAAAAACTTCTTGCTCTTCCATTTTCTCCCTTCTTTCCTTCATTCCTCATCTTCCTTCAAACATATATATCTGTGTGTAAATATACTAATGAAGTCATTGAAAACTTATCTCTGGATAAGGAGAATTTCGATATTAATTTTCTCCCTTGTTTTCTTTTTGTAGTTTGCGAAGTCCCTACAATGAGTATGTATTAGCATGATAACTAGGAAAAAAGTTAACAAAACAGTCTGGTGGGAGGGAAGAAAAGCCTCCTTACACAGAATCATGAGCAGAAGCCACAAGCCCAGATTCTCTAGGCTCATTCTAATTTTGAATACTTGATTCCACTGACCCCAGAGCATGCTCCTGTCACCTGCACTGCCACAGTCTGAGATGTTCCTTTGTAGGCTTGATTCACCTGGAGAAGCACCAGAGCTGTGTGGGGGTCCCAGCTTGCATATGCTGTTCTCGTCCTAGCCGCTGTCTACCTGCCTGGCTGCAAGGGCACTGGGCAGCACTGAATGAATGTTCTGCCATGGCCAGGCATTCGTGTGCCACTGAAATCAACAGGACTCGATGCTTTCTTTATCCTCATCCTCACTACCATCACTCTGGAACCCTGCTGCTTGCCAGGAATAATCCTGTGTATCTGTGTTCTCTCACGCAGCCTCCCAACAGCCCTGAGGTAGAAAGGAAGGTTTCTCTCCCCCATTTAACAGAAAAGGAATCAGAAACTCAGAAAGGTTATCACTGAAGAAAACATCCACTTCAGTATATTCTACTTTGAAATAGTTCATATGAGAAAGAAATAGTCAATGGGGTTAAGAATCTAACCAGTGGAAACAAATTTTAAAAACATACAGCAAGAAAATGCTAATGAGGTTGAAAAGTGGAGGTGAGAGTTGCCAAGCTGAAATTAGTCAAAAGGGTCAAAATCATTCTGTACATCTGCATTCCAGATGTGAGAACCCAGGTAGGCAGTCGAGAGACAGGCAACTACGGGGGAAGACTTTGAACTTGGTGGTCAGTATTTCCAAAATGCATAATCTGATTTGGACTTGAGACTGATTCTGCACATACTGAGTAAAGACAGTGGTCCCCAGGTGGGTAGCAAAGTTAGCTTGTTGTCCCAATTTTTTTTAATAGTTATTTTCCTAATAATTCAGTTATTGTCTTTCAAAAGGATAGCATGCATGAGATCTCCTGTGCCCCTTTAATAGACTTTATTTTTGTTGATGTGTAGTTTTATTTCATTGCTAAGGTGAAAGCGAAACTGTAGTTCAGTTTAAATGCTATATGTTACAGGCCAGCTGCTTACAATATATGGTCTCAGGAATTTAGGGAAACTTGTCTTTAGGTGTTATTGGCACAAAATAACAGCCTACAGTTTGGTCCTCTGGGTGTAAAAGACAAATAAAGCTTCCTGCGGCTTGACAACCTGTGAAAGTGAACCCTGCCACAAAACATGTGGAGAGAAGAAAAGGCTCTGAAATCTCCTCCTAACTCCAAGGTAAGAAAAGTAAAGACAGCTGTAGAACTCCACAGAGTATAAGATTATAATTAGGAAAATTCAAGATTACTAATTTACAAGAAAATTGACAAGCCACAGACCTATAGTAAATATTTGCAAAAGACCTGTCTGATAAAGGAGCATTACCCAAAATATCCTAAGAGCTCTTGCAACTCAACAATAAGAAAATGAACAGCCCAATTTAAAAGAAGGCAAAGGAACTGAACAGACACTTCACCAAAGAAGAGATACAGATAACCGATAATCATATAAAAAGATGTTCTCCATCACATCATCAGGTATTGTAAATTAAAGCCACAATCAGATAGTAAGACACACCTTTTAGAGTGGCCCAAATCCAAAATGCTGTCCCCACCAAAAGCTGGTGAGGAAGTGGAGCAGGGGGAACTCTCATTCAGTGCTAGAAGAAATGCAAATTAGTATGGCCTCTTTGGAAGTCTGTTTGGTGGCTTTTTACAAAACCAAACATACTCTTCACATAAGATTCAGCTATTGTGCTCCTTGAGATTTACCCAAATGAGGTTAAAATGTCCACACAAAACCTTACAAATGGATGTTTCCAGCAGCTTTACTCATAATTGCCAACACCTGGAAGCAACCCAGGTGTCCCTCAGTAGGAAACGGATACACAAACTGTGGTACATTCTGACAGTGGAATATTATTTGGTGCTGAAAAGAACTGAGCTGTCAAGCTCTTGGTGCTCAGAACACAATATCCTAAAATATGGCGCTTCAAGCTGAAGGAAAATGAGGGAAGCACAGGAGGCAGAAAGTTCTCCCTGATCTTCCCCAACCCCCTTTTCCTAAACACCCTCCTGTGACAGGCATCCTGCCCTTTACTGGGAGGTAAGGAATGTTATGCTGAGAGATGAAGAAGGATCTAAACAAACAGCTTTGCTAAAGTTTCCCCCAGTTGGTTACTTTAGCTCACACCTCCTTTTTGCAGCATCAGACTTTTCCATGACTGCCATTCCTCATCAAACCTGACCAAAGAAATACCCCATTTTCCCTGGGTTTTCCTCTCTTCATTTCTACAGGCTCACAATGACATGCAAAACTTTGCTTAAATGACTTGCTATGCTCTTCTTTTGCTTTTGTTACAGGGTGCCAGCCATGAACCTATAGATGAGTGGGAAAAGAATATCACATTTTCTCCCCTACAAAGCCATGTACTGACGTGGAGGAAACTAAAATGCATACCAAAAGTGAAGGAAGTCAAACTGAAAAGGCTACATATTGCATAATTCCAGTAACATGACGTTCTGGAAAAAGCAAAATTATGAAGACAGTAAGGAGATCAGTGGTTTCTAAGGCTTAGTGAGGAGGAAGGAATAAATAGGCAGAGCACAGAGGACTTTCAGGGTGGTGAAACTGTTCTGCATGATACTGTGTGATGGTGGATGTAGGTCGTTATACACTTATCAAAACCCACAGAATGCACAACCCCAAGAGCAAAGCTTAATGTAAATTGTGGACTTTCAGGGCTGGGGCTGGGGCTCAGCAGTAGTGCACTTGCCTAGCAGGTGTGAGGCACTGGGTTCGATTCTCAGCACCACATATAAATAAATAAATAAAGGTCTATCAACAACTAAAAAAAATTTAAAAAAATAAATTGTAGACTTTGAGTGATAGCAATATATCAATGTAGGTTCAATGTTACAAGTGTACTACTCTGGTGTGAGATGTTAATGGTAGAAGGGATATGTTGGGAACTCTCTACACTTTCCAGTCAATGTTGCTGTGAACTTAAGACTCCTCTAAAATAAATAAATAAATAAAATGGCCTATTTGAGCAATAAAGAAAATTATATGTATGTACATGTGATCATTATCCTCCTCTTCTTTTTATAGGACTCATTGGAGGCAAAATGGTGAAGACGGATCAAGTTTATCCTTGGGGTCCCCCAGGCCCCAGTTTGAGTCCCTGTTCTGCATACCTGAGCACTGGGGCCTTCTCCAACGTGCACTAAGATGGTGTAGAAATCTGAGGGCTGGTGTCATGCCAGTCCCTGCCTTCACAAAGTTTATGATTCAGAGCAGAAGGGAGGCATTAAACAAGTAATTACAATAACGACGTGGGTAATTGACTGGAGTGTGGTGAGTGTTCTGACAGCGCCTGCCAAGGGGACCAGGCGTCAGTGGGTCAGGGAAGGCTTACCTGAAGGAGTCCAGTCTGCACCCTGAAGGTTGGATGGCAGTTAGGCAGGGCCAGGGGTGTTTTCAGGCAGTGGGGTCGGAGGGGAGTTGGGTGCAGGAAACAGCACGTGGATCTGGAGGACGAGGGATTGGGGACACATGAGAGAAATGGAAAGGCCCAGAGGAGTGTGGCACTAGGAGCCAGAGGAGAAGTGGGGAGAGGTTCAGCTGGAGAGGTGGGTGGGAGATAGATGGCATTTGAACTGTTGTAAGAGCAAGGGCATCCGCTGAAGGATTTTAGGTGGAAAAATGAGGATGTCTCATGTATTTCTAGAACCTAACTCAGTGCTTAAAACATCATGAATGGCTCAATAAGCATTTGAGAAGGGAAACATGAAAGAAAAAATGAGAAAGAGGTGGGCACACTCATTCACTCAGCTCACTCAATTATATATTAAGTAATGAATGGAATTCCAGTCGTCTGAAATTGGTAATGTACCCATTCAAATAATTCATTCACTCATAAATCATCACTGAGATACCACTGCCATTTGTTATTAAAGATTCATTTTAACCTAAAAAATAACAAAATATTCGTTATTAGAAAATTGCATTATAATTTCAAGTCAGAATATCCTCAATTTTCGGTGTTCAAGAATTGAGAGTCACTTTACTTCCCATGTTTGCCATACCTGAAAATTTATGTGTATCTCCTGATGAGAGATATAAAACTCAACAGCAACTTTACTGCTAATGATGGGAGATATTGGTTTTTATTTGTAGCCATTGCTCTTTAATGACTTAAATAGCTTTAACACTTTTCCTGGCCTAGACAAAGGAATATTGATTTTCCTCTTATTTTTTTTTTCCTCCCCTTGCTGGCAAAATCTTGCTGAAGAAGTGACTCAGCTAACTTGACTGCTTTGGCATCCTTCCCCTGTGGTGCAGCTGGGATTCTATATGAGGATATAGAAATTCTGAGAGTGAAGTGTTCTCCTGGTTGGCAAAGCTGTCCCAAAGGTAATTTCCTCCTGTTCAGAGTCTAAGAGAAGTCCTTTTTCTGTTGTTTTGTGTAATGTCCTCTTGGACAGTTAAAACAGATGATGAAATCTCATTTAATTAAGGAGAAAAATGCCTCCTCAAATTACAAGAATGAGGAGAGAGATAGAGGGACTGACCTTACTTACAGATTGAATAAAGACAATGAGAATGCAGATGTTCCCTAGAAACTTGGACAGATATTGAAGGGAGAGGAAAGAAAACAGAACAGCAAATGGAGGATCCTTGGACAGCTCTCATCAAAGGTAGTAGGCTCCCCAGCTATGCTGGACTTAACTCCCCACCAGCTGAGGATGGTGCCTCTGGGGTAGTTTCAGAACTCAGAGGTGTCTGCCCTATGGTTGATGATCAGTTAATGCATGTTGGATGTAATGCATGGAAGAAAGGATGGGTAAATAAATGGGTAAGTAAAACAAAACCAAGACATCATGCCTGCTATATGTTGGAAAAGAGACAAATTACCACCTTCTTGAAATTACTTGATCAATATCTGGGATGTAGTCATCAGGGCTGGTCAGAATGCTGCAGAACCTATGCATATGGGGGCCAAGGGAGAGGAAGGGGTAGTCACCTGTGTGGTCAATGTGGTTGTATTAGAACACAGCCACACTCATTCATTCACGTTTGTCTCTGCTTTCTGCTACAACGGCAGAGGGAAGTACTTGCAACAGAGGTAGCACACCCACAAGCCTAAAATGTTTACTCTGTGAACTTTTATCAAAAAGTCTGCCCAGCCCTATTTTAGGTCAAAGGCAGGACTAGGATGAAGTCCAAGACAGAAGCAGAAAGGATCGGAGTTGGGGTGGGCGCTGCTCAGGAGAGTCAGAAGCTCACTGTTTATTCTCAAACAGTGGAGGTGTTAGAACTGGAAGGATCTCAGAGTTAGTGGGGCCACCTTCTTCACTTTAGAAGAAAAGACTTTGGCTCACAGAGGGAAGGAAAACAAGTGTTCAAGTCCCAGGCCAGTTAGCAGAAGCTCTGGGACCAGCAGAGACTATGTGGCCCAATAGGCTCAGACAGGACCAGAGATTGTGCAGATTTCTAGTGTGACTCTGTTTCTTGATTGGAGCAGAGATATAATCCCTGAGGTCACTTCCCTTCTTGGGATTCAGGGGCAAATGTATTTCTCTTCTCTTAAAAAAAAAAATCAGTGCCTGTATAATGAACAGAAATGATGACTTAAACTCTTTTTATGCCTTTTGGATTTACGGTTGATTTTACATCAAATATGTGCAAGCCAGTGCCACTCAACTCAAAATAAACTGTGCAAAGAGCAGGGGGTGGCTTGGAAGCACCTGGTGAATGGGTATCTTTTTTTTTTTAAATCTATCCAAGAAGACTCCTGGAGAAACCATTTTAACAGACTCCCACTAAGCATTCTGTCATTTGGTAATGCCTATTCCCAAGGCAATTCCCAAACATAACATCTGGGATAAATAATAATAAGTTCAGGATTCCTCAGAAAACTTTTTGACCCAGTTATCCCACTCTTCAGCATATACCCAAAGGACTTAAAATCAACATACTACAGTGACACAGCCACATCAATGTTTATAGCAGCTCAATTCACAGTAGCTAAGCTATGGAACCAACCTACATGCCCTTCAATAGATTAATAGATGAAAAGAACGTGGTATATATACAGTATACAGTCTACTGTCATGTATATCTAAAAAGAACAAATTAAAAGGGGGGAAATAATTCTGATGCCAAGTCAGAGTTCAAAAACACCAACTTAGAGAACTCGCTGCCAATTCACTGGAATCCCTGTTTTGAGCTTTTCCTCTCAATGCCAACATCACATCCATCTCCACCTTTCCAATGTGCTATTTCCTGTGGCTGTCATCAATGGTTCCCAGATCATGAAGGCAATGCTGGCTCCTCTCCAAAATGTTTCTATGGAGTCCTGGCACCTGTGGCTTTTCTGAACTGCTGGGTCTTCTTAGCACCACCTTTAGGGAGGAACAAGCAAAGCAAGTCTGTTACACCCCCAACCAATTTTTGTTAAGAACACCTCTCCTTTATCAATCGAGAAACAGTACCAGGTACTTCCCATCCATAATCATTAGTCTTCACACCTGGAGTTTGAGGTGGCCCAATCAATAAGACACTTCTTCCTGAGTGCTAAGCCACTTGAGATAGGCAAAGGATTCCGATTGTTGGAGAACATGGGGTAGGTAGGTGTGAAACGTCAATGAGTTTCTATGCACCATGCCCTAGAATTAGACTCAGAACAGAAGTTTAGCTGGTGGACAGATGTACACCATCCTGGAAGGGAGATGCTGCTAGTTGCTGTAATGTGTGTCATAAAGCACTGTATAATTGTAAGGTATTATTATAAACCAGAAACTGCACAATGACCATTTTACCGACTGCAGGCACTGTGCTTTGTTATTACGAAGACTAGCCCACTACAGCAAACTATGTGTAAAGTCATTTACAAATTTCTCTCAATTTACATGTATTTCCACCATTTGCAATATTCCCCCACACCAGTCCCCCAGAAAAGTGAAAAGGAAAGAAATTTTATTGTGTTTCCATCTTTTATACTGTTCTTGTGGGCGCCATATGCAAGACACATTGGAAGGTACAGCCACAGCACACCTCACCTGGGCATTGCAAGCCATTTACATTAGGTTTTCCTGTTACAGTAGCTGCAGGCACGTAAAATGTTTATTACTGTTATATTGCCACTGCTTTCATTCTGCATATACCTGCCGTTGAGCATCTGGTCGTGTGTTGAAAAGAATGGGAGCATGTTGATGTTTTCTCTGGAACTCCAGTTTTGTTTTGTTTTGTTTTGTTTTTTACTTTAATAGTCCCTGGCTGTCCCTGGCCTTTTCCCGTGATCAGTCCCAGAGTCTCAACAGAGCAACCTTGGTATTAGCTGAAGAAAGAGAACTCATGGAAAAGTTGACAAAAAAATTGACTTTAAACAATTAAACCAAGCCAGACCTTTCCAATACCTAGACAACTGCTTTCCAAAGGGAAGACCATATAGACTCTCCAGGTTTACCAAGAAGATGGTGACTGCACTTGATATCAGCTCATCTTCCCAACCCAAACGACCATGATCCACATCCTCAGCCCTACTCTTGGTGCCTCATCTGCTAGTCATTTTTCAGGTGCCCAGCCCCTCAGTTATCTAATCTTTGCCTTCAGAAACCTGAGATTGACATCTCTGTGTGGTATGCTAAGTTAAATAACAGAAGTGAAATACAGTAATGGGCAATCACATATTTAGTGTATTGGAAAACTGCCTGGACTTAGACTGCGCTGGGCGAGAGGACTAGCTTTGCTCAACATCATTTGACTTCTGGTCAATAAAATGAACAGTAATCAAGAAGTTGGGCTGTGAAGTCAATGGATATGGGTTTGAGCTTCAACTTTGCCATCCTTAGCTCTATGACCCTGAGCAACTTACAAAACTGTTCTATGCCTCTAATTATTCATCTGCAAAGGGGGACTTCCTACACAGGATGACTATGAAGATGCATGATGCTCATGACGCACTCAGCAGAGTGCCTGGCCTGGAGCAGGGGCTCCATAAGAGACATCTGTCATTATCTTTAAGGGGAAAAAAAAAACCTGGTGACGCCACTGGGTAACTACTATAATCAATTGCCAAATGAGTGGTTCTGAGGATCCATAATGTCAGAGTTGAGGGGCAGGAATAATCTCTGCGGGGAGGCATACATGGAACTTGGTGTTGAGAAAGGCCTGGAGCTGGACAAATAGGGTTAAGGACATGACAAGGGATAAAGGTAAAAGAAGGGTAAAGAAGCAAAAGGGTGGGGCTGGGGTTGTGGCTCAGTGGTAGAGCATTTGCCTTGCACCTGTGAGACACTGGGTTTGATCCTCAGCACATAAAAATAAATAAACAAAGTAAAGGCATTGTGTCCTTCTACAACTAAAAAAAAATATATGTTTTAAGAAAAGCAGGAGGGTGTGCATAATAATTTATGAACAATGAGTACAGCAGATTATTACATCAAAAGGCCCATAGGAAGCAGGAACTAGGATTGGGAAGAAAACTAGGAAAGTTGCAAAAGCCCTTCCAGAATGCTTTAGTCAGCCTTTTTTTTTTTTTTAATCCCCACTGTTGTGACTAAAAGGACCCAACCAAAACAAACTATAGGGGAGGAAACGTTTATTTGCGGGATCATGGTTTCAGAGGTCTCTACCCTAGACAGCCAGCTCCATTCCTCAGGGCTCCAGGTGAGACAGGAGCAACCTGGAGGAAGAGTGAGGCAGAGGAAACAGGTGGTGATCAGGAAGCAGAGTCCACTGACCAGATACAAATATGTACCCAAAGCCACACCCCAGTGCCCACCTCCTCCAGCCTCACCCTACCACTTCATTACCTGGGTTGAGATTGGATTAATACTCTTACAACCCAATCATTTCTCCTTTGATCTTTCCTGCACTGTCTCACACAGGAGGCTTTGGGGGACACCTTGCATCCAAACTATAACACAGAACAATGAATTTGGATAATCCTAAGGCAATGGAGAATGTTTTTGAGTAGTGAGAACAAATGATAAAAAATGATTCTAGTGATGGGCAAGGTAGGAATTTCTTGAAGGTTCTGTTTTTCTATTTTATCTGTGAATAAGACTATTTAAACTTCACTGGGGCTCAGGGGCCTTAACAATGCTTTGTAAAAAATTAACTTTTCCTGTTTTTGTTCATACCTTAGTAAATAATTAAATACTACTCTAGCTAACAAAATAGTACTATAGCTAACATTTGTACAGCTCTTTACAATTAGTGTAATATTGAATAGGCCATAAATAGTGGTCATAAAAGAATAAACTCCCAGGATACTTTCACCATGGAGAGTTGTCTAATAAGCCACACACACACAAAAAAAATAATAATAGAGGTGATAACTTTGGGATAGTAGGTCATATTCTTTTGGAGTAGTTCTAAACTCCAGAATTTCTCTCTTACCAATATCAGAGAATTGTAAATTGGGAACTTCAAGACTTAGAGATGACAAGACACAATTAATAGAGATATAAACTATAAACTTAGAAACCCTGCAGACAGCCTGAAAATTCTTTAAAAATAATTTTATAGATATATACTCGGGTCATTTTCAAATCTGACCTATGTTGAACAAAACAGAGAATTAGAAGGGAATTTGTCACCACAATGACAAAGCAGAGGATCTGAACAGGATCACTTTCTACTGGACAGGGATCAAAATCAAGGCAGAAACCCAAGTCAATACACCCCTCCATTTGGTCCTCACAGTGTAGGGAGTCATGTTCTAATTTTACATGGAGAACACCTGTGTCCTAGAGTGGGGACACACAAGGCCATACAACTCCACATAGTGGGGTTGGGATTCCCATCAAGTTTCTGATTCTAGATTTTCCCCACTACAACACAGCTGCTTCTGAAAGGTCTATCAGTTGGCAATTAACTTTGGTCACCTGGGTTTTGAACCCAAGCACTTCTGTGGCAGAGGTATGAAATTCTCTGATCTTGGTGTATTATTCTCACAAAGCAAGGTGAATACAGTTTATAGTAAAGCACTGTCTATTTCAAATAGCTAAAAGAGAAGATTTTAGAAATTTTCACAATAAAGAAGTAATATTTAAAGTGATGCATAACCAGGCATGGTGGCATGTACCTGTAATTGCAGCAACTGGGGAGGCTGAGGCCGAACGATTGCAAGTTCAAAGCCAGCCTCAGCAACTTAGCGAGGCCCTAAGAACTTAGTGAGACCCTGTCTTAAAATAAAAAATAAAAAGGGCTGGGAATGTAGCTCAATGCTTAAGTGTCCCTGGGTTCAATCCCTGGTGCAAAAAAAAAATGTGATGTATATACCATTTATCCTGATTTGATAATTATATAATACAATATATACAAGTATCAAAGCATCACACTGGATCTCATAAAATGTGCAATCATTATGTTTCAATTTTTAAAAAAACTCCATGAATCCTCAGCTTTCTCATATATAAAGACATGGATAATTAATTGATACGAAGATTAGATTTTTAAAAAATGAGAACATAGTTCAGATTACTTTAGTCATATATTCTGAGGTAGTCTAGATCCTGAGCTTTCTGCAGATAATTTATTATGCAAAAGATTTGTTGAGCACCCACTACATGCCAGGTATTTTGCATGATAATTGTCTCATTCATTTCTGAATTTTTAGTGTTGAGTACAATGTCAGGCTAGCAGAGGAACTCAACACACTTGATATGGAGGGAATGGATAACAGGAGACAGATGAATAAGCAAATTAAATACAGATGAGAAAAAGAAAATTTAACCATGTATGTCAAAATTATGTATGTCATTTATTCAACAAGCATACTGAATCCTTACTATTGGCATTATTCTGGGTGCTGTGGAAGACACAAGAATTAACTAAAACATTTTCTGCCTCAAAAAACAAAGTGATCTGTTGGTAGGAACTTGGGATTTGGAGTCTGAAAGCTTGCCTCCTCAATGGTGATTCTACTACTTGCTTGCTTAGTCATTTTGAACAAATACCTGAGCCTTAGTTTTCCAACCTGTCAAATGAGGATAATATTGATCTTTCATGATTGTGGAGATGAATGGTATCCATAACAGTGCTTTGAAAATTGCTATGTGATGCTGTCATTATTATGTAAATATCTCATAAACATTTACTTCCAATGAGAAAAAAACCCAAGTTTGTAGAGAATTGCTTTAACTCCCTACTTTGCTTTGGAAGAGAGGACTGCACTGGAGCCAGCAAAGGGTGGGGTCAATGTGATTGTCCTTATCATATATTGCAATCTTCCTCCTGGAGTCCACGAAGTTGGGAAGCAGTTGCCCTAAAGAGTCTGCACACTAATCAAACGCAAAGGACTAGTAACCAGTTGGAGTCCTTGTCCTAAGGGTAACTAAAAAGTTGATGGTTGGTTGTTGCGCTGCAACATTTCTCTGCTTTTTTGCCTGTCAGATTCAGGGATTAGTCAGCAAATGTTTATGAGTCACTTTCCAAGTACTACTCTAGGGCATACTCTATCAGGAATACTAGGGAATAATATATATATGGGGGCTGCTTGACTTTCGATACCATTATGTTCCAATAAATCCATCGCAAGTTGAAAATATTGTTAAGTCAAAAACACACTTAATACACCTGAACTACCCAAAATCATAACTTAGCAACACAGCACACTGTAGAGTGTCAGCTGATCACTCTCATGATCACATGACTGGGCAGTGGCAGCGAGATCTTGTGGCTGGGAGCTGGAATCGCTGCCACTGCCCAGCATGGAGAAAGTTCTGAACTACTCTCACCACCCTTCACTAGCAGAATAAAAGATCCAAGTCCAAAATTTGAAGTATGGTTTCTACTGAATGCACATTGCTTTTGTACCATTGCATAGTAAGAAAAACCGTAAATGGAACCATTGCAAGTCAGGGGTTGTCTGGGTATGTAAAAGGACAGTAGTTATCAGAATTGACTGGCTTGATTATGGAGATCTGCCATCTGCCAGCAGGAGAATCAGGAAAGCTGGTGGTATAATCTAGTCCAAGTTCAAAGGCCTGAGAACCAATAGGGCTGGTAGTGTGAGTCCTGGTCTGAATCTAAAGACTGAAGAACCAAGAATACTGATATCTGATGACAGGAGAAGATGGACATCTCACATCAAAAACAGAGAGAAAATTTCACTTCCTCTGCTTTCCTTCTCTCTAGACCCACAATATTTTGGATGATGGCCACTTATATTAGAAAATGTACTGACTCCACAAATTCAAATGTTAATCTTCTCCAGAAACAGCTGCATAGACACTCCCAGAAATAATGTTTCCCCAGCTATCTGGGCATCCCTTAGTGTAGTCAAGTTCTGAGTCAGACTTGAATATAAATAATGATAACAAAGTCCCAACGCTTGACAATAGAAACATGAACAAATCATCATAGCAAAAAGAGGTGAGACACGAAGACATGAATTTGTTGCTAGGCACTCAATTTTGAAACTGCCTTGTGCTTATCGCCTGTGAAAACTTTGGCAAGTTCAAGCAATTGCCTAAGCCTCGGTTTCCGCATTGGAATGGGAGTGATAGTAACATCTGCAGGAGTACCACATTACGGGAAGGACCAAACCAGATTTGTATAAAAGCACATTAGATATGGCAAAAACTATGCACATTTAGGGTGAAGTTAAGGGTCTCTAGGGAGAAGGGAGCAGGATGAGGAATTACACATGGAGTAGAGACACGGAACCTGACAGCCCAGGGCGACTGATTCCAGTTTTCAAGAGCAGCGAGAGTCTTGCTAACACTGGCAAATGATTGCCATTTCCCTTGTCAGGCAGTGACAGGAGTTAGTTGACCTGAAAATTCACTAATAGTTCCATTAGAGAGGCCTTGGAAGTAGCCACCTTTTTACCCATCCTGGTCAATTAACAATGAATTAATGCCCGACGTATTTTCAATTGAGCTGAATGCCGATCCTCCCCCCACCCCATTTTGCTAAAAATAGCCCTTAAAGGGGGACAGCTAACAGAAAATATCCTGCTTTTCTTCCCAAGGCTGCACTGGAGTATTTCTAAACCAGTGTCAGCTGTAGGGATTGATGAGGAAGCATGTCATTTGAATTTGAGGTAGGGGACCAAGGTCGAGTACTAGCTTCTACATACACCAGTACTATGTTCTTGGACAAATAAAGCAAACAGTTCTGAAACTCAGTATTTTCACATGTGAATTGGAAAGGCAGAGATAGGTGCTAAGGTCACTTTCAGCAATAAAATATCATGAGGCTATTTTAGTGGTTTCAGGCATATTGATGTGTGGGCCAGCTGCACCTGGAGCTGAGGAAGGGGCTATGGATTTCTTCTCCATGCTCTGAAGTAGAAACTGGACTCCCAGCTCAAGTCCTGGCTCTTGTTCCTGTTCAGTACTTCCCACCTAGGGCAGGAGAGTGGGGTCAGGGAGTGCTGGTTCACAAGGGACATATGATAATGTTGGCCATCACTGGGCGGGGGGTGTGCTACTAACATCTAGTGGATCGAGGCCAGGGACGTGGCTAAGTACCCTGTAATGCCCATGGTGCCCTCACAACAAAGAATTATCAGCAAGAAACCTCAAGAATGCCAAGGCTGAGAACCTGCTCAAGTTTATTGGATGGTTCAGGTCATATTATAACTTTGCTGTTTTTCTCAGTGTCCTTATTTGTTAAATAGGGATTAATATTTAAACCTGCCTCTTTCTATCATCTCGCAAGGTTGACACCCAAATCAGGTAACATGAGAAGTGCCTTGAAATTTAACATGTTTTAATATAGGGGATGTTATCTTCATGATTAACCCCCTTTTGCTGTTCCCTGAGCCACTTCACTGGGAGCTGTTCTCTTATTCTTCTCTCAGACCTGGGGCCATTTGCTTCCCTAGCTTGCAGTGATGAATTCAGGATGTGACCTCTAGGAGGTGTGGATGTGAGCCCCCAAACTTAAAATACACAAGAAATGTCCTTTCTGATTTTATTATCAAAAATGCATTTCCACTAAAAGCCCCTATCTGGAAGGCATCAAATTCTTAATTTTGAACAGTGCATGATTGCCCTGCATGTTCCCTTCCGCTTACAGTCTTAGTCCATGGGTTGACCTAGGGACACAGCCCTGAGCTGTGGAGGGGACTGTCGAAGCCTCAGTGGCCCTACCTGTACTAGTTTTCTCTGCAGTATCGTTGCTTGTCAGATCATCCATCCAACCAGCTTGTGTGGTGTCTCTTTCTTATTGGGGCCACTGCATCTCATGAGCACGAAGAGAACACACTGCCACTCCCCAGGGTGCTACCGTGGTGGGTCCTATCTGTCTCTCTCCCACCTGGGCAGCACACCTGCCCACAGGTCCAGGCTCTCCAAGGTCTTCTCTCTCCATAGCCACAACTGGCAAGTTGGGGCCAGGTCATCTCTGTTGTGTCCTCCTCCCTTCTGTCCTCTATCCCTCCAGAGTTTCTGCGAGAGGGAGGAGAAGAGCCAGGCAGAGGCCCCTTCCTGAAGGCATACATCCCTCTGGTCCATCCAGTTCACCTTATCTTTCTTAGTATTTGAATTATCTTTATTTTGCTACTCTAAAAGACTAAAATTTTGAAATTCAAAAAGTTTTTTTCTCCAAAGATACAAGTAGTCAATAAACAATGGGAAAAAAAAAAAAGACTCAACATCTCAACATTAGGGAAATGCAAATCAACACCACGAGATATCACCCCATACACATTAGTGCAAATAGTATCAAAACAATAAAACAAAAAATAAAAAGTGCTGTCAGTGATGTGGAAAAATTGGAATGTTTGTGCATTGCTGTTGGAAATGTAAAATGGTGCAGAGACTATGGAAAATAGTATGATGATTCCCTGTTTTTTCTTTGTAGTGCTGGAGATGGAACCCAGGGCTATGCATATTCTAGGCAAGTGCTCTAACTCTGAGTTACATCCCCAGCCTGGTATTATGATTCCTTTAAAGACTAAAAACAGAATTATCATGTAGTCCATCTTTTGGGCATCTCCACAAAAGGAGTAAAATCAGAGACTTAGATATGTGTATATCCTTGTCCAGTATTGGTCATAGTAGCCAAAAAATAGAAGTGACCCAAATATTTGTTACGGAATCAATAATACTCAAAATGTGGAAGACACATGCAATGAATTTATTCATCTTTTAAAAGGAAGGAAATTCTGATAGATGCTGCCATATGGATGAACCTTGAAAACATTCTGCTAAGGGAAATAAGCCAGACATAAAAGAACAAGTACAGTATGTGTCTACTTATCTGAGGTAGATAGAGTAGTCAAATGTGTAGAGGTAGAAAATAAAATGGTGGTTTCCAGTGATGGAGGGGTGGACAGACCCCATAAACCATCTTTAATGGTTGCAGAGTTTCAGTTTGGGAAGATGAGAGTTATGGAGGTGGCTGGTTGCACAACAATGTGAACATACTTAATGCCACATGCTGTAGTTTGGATAGTCTCCCTAAAAGCCCATGTGGTAGAAGCTTGGTCCCAAGTTCATGGTGTTACTGGGAGGCAGTGGAACCTTTAAGAGGGGGGACTTAGTTGGAAGTCTTTTGTTCATCTGGAGATGTGCTCTTGAAGGGGAGTTTGGTACCCAGGCCTCTCCTCTTTCTCTTTTGCTGAGCTGAGCAGCTTCCTCACTCCCACCCCAATTATCTATCTCAACATAGGCCCCAAAGCAATGAGCATAGACAGAGACCTCCAATCTCTGATCCACAATAAACCTTTCCTCTTTTTGAGTTGATTGTCTCAGTTATTTGTTACAGTAATGGAAAACTGACCAACACTCCACTGATGTACATATTTAATGATGGGTAAAATGATAAATTTTATGTTATGTATAATTTATCATAATCAAAATAATTTTTTCTGCTTTTATTCTGCAACCAACCTTAATTCACAATATAGGTGAATGAAGAAATTATTTATTACAGGGAATAATAAAATTGCTAAAAACAACCAAAAAAAATTAATACATGGGGAAAAAATCAACAGTTAAAAATATTTTCCTGCCCCAGACCTACCAAATAGTTTTTTTTCCTTCTTCTCAAAATGAATGTAGATACTAAAATAAATAAATAAATATAAATGTAGAAACTGATTGTCAAAGGAGGAAGAGAACCATTATGAACAGAGTCAGGATGAATTTATTGCAGATTTTTGTAAGCTTACATATCTTTATTCTACTTTTCAGTCTAAATTTTAATTCCTGGCCAAATTCTCTCTCGGTATCTCCGTCTCCTCTCTCTGTGTTTTGAGATTTACCTAATTAGGAATGACCAATAACAGTTGAGCAAAATATTTGAACTTCTCTATGCTTTATTCTCCTCATCTGTTAGATGTAGATAAATAATAGAACTTGTCTTGTCAGGATATGGGGAGGATTAAATGAGTTACTATGTTTAAAAGATTAAGAAGAGAGCCTGAGATATATTAAACTTTGGTATCATCATCATCATCATAGTATTAGTAATAATTTTTCAATTAAGTGGATTATGGGAGGATTGGCCCAAGTAAACAAAACATGGAATAAGGATCACTCCCTTCTGTCCCACAGGGCTCGAGATGAGCTCTACCTTCAAATAAAGCATGAACAGAAAATGATCCACAGGTCTCAGTACATGCTACCTTTGCCAACTCAATCAATCAATGCATTGTTTTTAAATACTTTTATATTGAAGGGCCTGCAGAGGAGATATGCAGCCTGGTGGTCACTCCTGAATGTCTAACATTGAGGAAGAGAGACGTTTCTGATAAATAGGCAACTAAAAAGAGAGGGCGACATTTGCACTTGAGACTTACTCTATTAAATCCTTTGTAAATACATTTTCACTTAACCGAGGAGCAACATAAACTAATACTACATTGGTGCCTAAATTGCATCAAACAGCCTGCAGATGCAGAAGACATTCTGGGCATGACATCAAGAGAGATCAGGGTATCCGCAAATTCTCTGATGAGTGTATGTAGGCTAATTGTAGGAGCCAGCAGCAGGCTGCATTAATGGTCTCTCTAGCTGCCTTCCCAGGGACACAGATTGTACCCCAGGGGCTTTTCTCCTTGGAACCCACAGAGAGGACTGGGTTCAAAGGTTTCACACCAGAGGACAAGGATTGCCTGCATTTGATTTAAGCCTCTTTGAGCTGTGTTCTCACGCACTGTGACGTCAGCAGAACCCCAAGACTGAATTATAGCTTTGCATTCAATCAGGAATCATGTATTATTCCCTGTGTTATCCATCACTGCTTCCCCTCTGCTCAGAAGACAGAGTGACAGCAATACACACAATGGGCAAGCACCTGAGGTGCTTTAAACCTATCAATAATAAGCATCGTTCTCAGAAAGATTTTGCTCAGTGGAAAAAGCAGAATGGGATGGCCTTTCCAATGACCAGCGGAGGCTTTGAAATTGTTTCCCATTAAATGTGCAAATTCTGAAGTCGCAGAATTCAGCCGCCACCTTGTTTATGTCCTAAGCATTTAGTTTAGAATCAAAAAATATATCTATTCATATTAAATATAAAACGATTATTGGACATCCTGTTTCTCATATTTAACTGCATAATAAACACTAAAATTCAATCTATGGAAAATTAATGAGTTGATAGTGAGTCTAATGTTCGTGTTTAATCAGAAAATTACATTTGGAGTACTTGAAGGCATATTAATTGAAGTTTATCAAGAAGGCAGTAAGTATTTAGACACAAACACAAATGTGAAATATATCAATACTTATGCCTGTAATTATCTATCACTATTGCCTTATGATTGCAATGCCTTTAAATAAAATGAAACACAATACCTGCTTGGGCCATTTTAAACATTATAAATGCTAGGTATAGGTATTTTATTTTATTTTTCCTTTTAAACCTGATTGAGCTATACATGAAGAATATACACTTGCTATTAGTGAATGAGGGCACTAGTAATTGATATTTAGTCCTTTCTCTGATATTATTAGCTACACATTTCTGAGCTTAGAATGAATGTAAAACATTATTTTACCCAGATTGATTCTTTATGTAAATAATTAGAGAAAATGATATCATAACAGTAGGACATGATTACAAATCAAATAGAGCAACGACCAACTTTACCCTTAACACGTTTTCCCATGTTTAGCCTCCATGGAAATGCAATGGAATTGGCTGATATTTGTGACATCTGATTGTATCACCCATGGGCAAGTGTTGGTTTGGATTTCTCAATATGAGAGCTAGGATTCTTTTTTTTAACTTCCTTAGCTGTGTCTTTACCGTTTCTTTCTCTCAGTGATCTAGGTATCTTGCCTTCTTTTAAGACCCCTGCCCAAACCCATCCAACATGGGGTCTGAAATAAAGCTGTGAAAAATTTGGCAATCTTCCAACATCTGAGCATTTGTACTTGTGGAGTTTTTAGCTCTTAGAAGTGTAACTGAATTTTTATGCATTTACTGGACTTTGGGCAGAGTGTGGTCAAGGTGCGGTCCATTCAGAGTCTGAGACCAGCACCTTTACTAGGCTCAGCCTGTCTTATGATGAGGCAGGAACATCAGGTTCCTGAGGCAGGTTTCCCTCAACTCCACACAGACAGGGTATGGTGTGTTTGGGGTCGGGGGTAGCTGCCAAGTGCTCACTCCTGTTCAGGAACTCTGCTGAGTCCTTGACTTCCATCATCTCATTTAATCCTCATAATTGCCTGCAAGTGAAAATTCTTGTTGTTTAAAAAATTAGGAAACTGAGGCATGAAATTGTTATATATAACTTAATCAAGATTCTAATACAGAAGATAACTAAAATGAGAACTAGAAGATATAACTTGGGTTAGAAATGACATAGTTTTAACTTACACCCAGGACCATAGGCTTCCAAATACACTCTGTACTCCACTGTGCTACCTTCTCTTTGAATACTATGCCATGAATCTTCCAAGAGCCTACACATTACATCATGGGTTACCCCCACATACACAAAATCATGGGTTAACTATTGGACCCATGGTACCCTGCTTTTCTAATACTTTTCTTTGGGGGAGGATCAGAATATTTTATTTATTTATGTCAGAATCCTGGGTGCTGAATCTCATCCAAGTTTTCATTCCTTTTGCATATATGCTATCACATATTCTTCTCACAACCTTTTATTCATTTGCACAAGGTTTCTCACTAGAACTCAAATCTTTGCCAAGCAGTACAGCATAGTGGTTATAGAGCTTTCAAGGCAAACAGACTAGAACCAAGCTCCCCTACTTATTACTCAATCTTGGGCAAACTGCTGAAGTTCTTTAAGTTTCAGTGTTTTCACCAATAAAACAAAGATAATGATGTAGCTATAAGCACAAGATGAGAAGGCACAGGCAACCTGGTACCTAAACAACCTGTAAGCACTAGTTACTGATGTCTTGGCTTTAACTTAAGACCACACTAAGAAGGCTCATGAGCTATAAATTCCATTTCTCTCCTTTCTATTGAATTAACTAGAAAGTAATTAAGATCCAAAGACCGAACAAGTTCCTTTCCTAGGATTAGGCCAAATGATAGAGTCACAAAAACTTAGAGGAGAGATCATTTTAGTTATGCCTTTAGTCCTGCTGTGATTGTCAATTTTCTGTTACTATAACAAATACCTGAGATAATCAATTTATAGAGAGAAAAGATTTATTTTGGATCACAGTTTTAAAATTTTCAGTCTCTTGACTGGTGGGCCCCGTTGCTTTAGGCCTGTATGTACATCAAGAATAGAACATATGGCATAGCAAAACTATTTGCCTCACAGCAGAAATACAAAAGAGACAAGAGGAAAGGGCCAGGGTTCCACTATTCCCTTCAAGGGCATGCCCCCAATGACTGGAAGATCTCCTACTAGGCTCAATCTCTTAAATCTTCCACCACCTCTCAATAGTGCCAAACAGTGTGTGTGTGTGTGTGGGGGGGTGTTATCCTTTAACACATAGGTCTATGGCAGACATTCCAGGTCCAAACCATAGCACCTACCATTAGTGAGTTTGAGCAAGACACTCTGCCCACTTGGCCTTTCATCTTTCCTTCTCTGAAACAAGGGAGATCACTTTGCCCCTGCAGGTTTCTGCCAGTGTTAAATCTGTGAAGCACCCAGGTAATGAGTGAGCCCTTGCTTCTGAGAGCTTGTAATTTCCATGTTCCACTTGAATACCATCACCCAACCCAGGAAGCCAGGAATCCAGGCCATTCCTGAACTTTGCACTTGAATGCCCAGAACAGCTGCTAACACCCCCACCCAAGCCCCACACCTCCTTAATCTGGAATCCTCATTAGTTCCAACTGCAGGCCATCTATTACCTTATGCCCATAATGGGAGTTAATTTCTGTTGGGATCAGATGGTCTTCCCCCTGGAAATTTTTATTCATATTTCTTTCCTGTTTTGTGATTTTCAGTTGGAGTTTTCTAATAACAGATCATTTCTTTTTGTCTAACTTTAATCTGGTCCTGCTTGACAAGCCCCATCCTTTTCATTGAAGGGTAAGACCACTTAAAGGAAGGCCAATAAGCCCTTGCGCTGCTCGGCCGGCTGGGGTGATTTGTCACCCTGTGCAGTGGTGGTCACACCAATGGATTTATCTCAAGGTAAATGGAGATGCTGAGACCCGGGACCCGGAGCTTTGATTAAGGCGCCCTTTTTGTAGTGTTGATAGATGTTGCTTGTGTTTATCTATTTGAAATGCCACTAAATCTGTGAATACAATGGAAAAAGAGAGTACTTTGCCGCTGAAAACATATTAGTGATTTATGTTTCAGTAAGAAGCACAATAAAGAGACAGAGGCTATTAAGAGCAGCTATTTTCATGAGAAATAGTTCTGCTTTAAAACATTATTAACCCCACCTTGATAAAGACTTACATGCATGCATAATCATGTTTACTTACCCCTTTAGTTTGGTGTGATATGCATTGGAAGCACACATTCTCCAAATATTAATAAGTTAGTCAGCAGAATATTTACAGCAGAAGACACTTCACCCAGGACCGTTCTGCATGTAAATTTCCCTCTCTCAGGATAAGGACACATAATAAACTTATCTAGGGAGCTTTGGAGTTTATATGGACTTCATATTGCTCAAAGCACTCTCAAATCCTTCTCACCATCATTTGCTGGAGCTCCCCCACCCCCTTTTGCACTGTAGTAGAAATAACCAGTGGGGTGACACATAAAGATTATAATGCATGGATATAACTTATAACATGAATCAATGTCATCAAGACGCACCCATTTAAATGAATAGGGTCAGATGAGAGTGCTGTATCACCCTGACTTGTGTGACAGTTACAAATGCATCACCTCGTATGCATAATAGGAGTGTACAAACCAGAAGAGATTTGTAAACTTGGTTCATTTCAAGCAGAACTGACCTGCAGGAATGGAAACAAGAAAAAAGGCAACTGGGTTGGAGCTGTCTGGAAAGAAGTGATTCTTGTTTGGCTGTTTCACAAAACCCTAACGAGGATTTTGTGTCCTCTGGCTTCACCAGGGAACTTAGGGCAGACCAAATCAGCCACAGCTCGCTGGCTGCGAACTGACTTCCCTCCACCTTTAAAAAGGTGCAGCGCTTGCACGTGTAGGGGTGGGGTATGAGCGTGGTGCAGGGAGTGGGGCTCAAGCTTTTTGGGGGAGGGTTCCGTTCTTACCAAGTCTGGGGGAAAAAAAAAGAAAAGAAAAGAAAAGAAAAGAAAAGACAAAACCAGAGGAGTTGGGCCTGTCAGAGTTAACCACGTTCACAGAATGCAATTAAGCGCCAGGAAGGTTCTGTGCTGTGTTCTCTGATTTACTGCTTCGTTCCGGGGACGGCTCTTCCACGGGGCGAACGCTGTGGGGTCGGGGCGCCGGGGGAGCCGAGATGGGGCGGCGGGCGCCTGTTCCGNGTTCCGATCCCGGGCTGGGCGCTCGGGTCTAAGGCTTGGCACCGCCGCGCGCCGGGTGGTGAGCGCGATGCGCTCAGCGGAGGCCACACCTGCACCTCATTTGCTTGTGAGCAGCGCCATAACCCGCCTGCTGATGGGGCGCCTTCTCTTTCATTCTCCGGATTATGACAAGTTATTAATTGCCTCCATTAGCCGCAGCAGCCTGCGCGAGATCTCTGCTGCTCTCTGGAGGTGAGTAACCGCGCATCTGAATGCCGAGGGAAGAGGCGCCGAGCAGCGCGGGGCAAACGGAGCCACAATCTGCCCAAAAGGGATTGTGAGATGGTGAATAATTTATTAGAAAACATTTTTCTTTGTCCTTCCCACAGACCCACAAATCCTCCCCAAGCGCTCTTTACCAGCCTTGCAGATAATGTACTTACACATCTCAGAGCCTGCTAAATAGACTGAAGAGGCCGTGGGGTTCACCCTCCACACTGCGGCTGCCCGGGCCCTGCACACCCAGCCGCACTGCCTCGGCCAAGGGCCTGCTGATGGAGGCGAGGTAATTAGGCGGCTTGGCGGAGGCAGATTGCAAAAGCTGCTGCCCTGACCACCCCGCCTCCTGCTTGCCATGCAGAACGCGATACCCCGCACACACGCTTCGCATTTGCACCGAACCCCGCAATCCCATTCCAAACCCCAAGCACTGACGGAGCTGCCACGACGACAGAGAGTTGTTCTGTCCCTCACACCTCCTGGACGGCCACCTCCACGGCCGCACGTGCATTCATTTCACAGACAGAATCCCTAGGATCCGCTGAAAAGGATGCCGAGGGCAAAGAGCCAGGCCTTGACCGCAAAGTTAAGTAGAGGATACATTCAGGTAGATGGTAATTGCAATGTAGATCACCAGAGGGCCAGGTTCTGGGTGCTGTGGTCCTCTGATCCTCGATTTATGGAGGCAGGCACCTTGGGATTGGATCTGATGGCCGGAGTAAAACTTATGCCTCCTTTCTACTCTTTCCAACAACAGAGCAGACATTTTGCTAACATTTCCAGGCACCTTTTTACAAAGAAGATATCATCTGGGATGGCATTCTCAGCACAACCACCAATTCAAGATGTTTATGTCCTCTGCTTAGGGACTCCCAAGTCACAATTTAGTTTAGGCCCTCAGTTGGTGGAGACTGCTCCACTTCTGTGGACAATTGAGAGATAGCTCAGTGGTTGATATCAGAGTCTTTTTGTGTAGTGACCAATGAGGGTTCTGCCTTGAGAATCAAGGAGGTGGAGGGACAGGAATCAGAAACATCATGGCTCTGGAGGGACAAAGACAGAGGCTACAGTAACAACCCTAAAGGGTTCATCCAATAGGAAAAAGAGCTTCCTGGGGCATGGAGAGGGAGGGAGGGAGGAAGGAGTTTCCCTGCACTGCAGGCTGAGTCATCTACCCAAAGTTACCAGCCTCTCTGTGCCACTTCTCTGCTCAAAAGCCTCTATGGCTCCCACTGCCTTTGGGATAAATACAAAAGATGTTTGTGGTTGATTGAACTTCTGCGGGCTTCTATAGCCTTGTTTTATTTCCCTCCCCCCACCCAACATGCATAGCCATTTGAGTACATTCAACAACATGCACACCTCACACTTGCGGTGCATGTGTACATTCAACCAGACTGCCTATTAGGGCAAATCATATTTTTAAAATACCATTCTTGCAGGTCAAAACCAGTGTGATGTCAGTGATCTCATCTTAGTCAACTGAAAAAACACTTGTCATCTTTTGTACTTCTTCTTGCCCTCCTAGCTACCCAAAATACCTTTCTTTGCCTGTCAAACCTACACCCATCCTTCAAGACTCAGTTTACAGGAGCTCCTAGACTTGCAATGGGATTCCATCCTGATAAACACGTCATAAGTTGGAAATATCATTAAATCAAAAGTCCACTTAATACAGTTAACCTACAGATCATCAGAGCTCAGCAACACAGTAGTTCACTGTAGGTATCAGTTGTTTACCCTCCAGATCATGGGACTGCCTGGGAGCTGGGGCTTGCTGCTGCTGCTGTCCAGCAATGTGAGAGAGTATCCTGCCACATGTGACCAGCCTGGGGAAAGAGCAAAACTCAAAATTTGAATATGGTTTCATCATAAAGCCGAAAAACTATATCAAATCATCATAATTCAGAGGCTAATTGTATTTAGACATTTCCTCAGGGAAGTCCTCTTTGACATCATGTCCTCCTCCCCACACTGGCCTTAGATTTGAGGGTACTCTTTTGCATTTCCAATGCACTCTCCACATATGCTTTTTTTCCATACTCACTGTAAGAGTCCTTTCATCTCTTACCCTTTCTAGTCTGGTCTTATTTGACTGTATTCCTAGAACCTAATCCAGTGCTGGCATATGATAGGCTCTCAATAAAAGAATGATGAATGAATGAGGTGAGTTAGTGAGAAGATGGATGCACCAAGTACCAGGGGAAAGATAAGGAATTGCAGAGAGGGGAGCTGGGGCAGGAGTGCAAGAAGATTTATAAGAAGATTTATACAGTAGATGAGAAGGAAGAAATTTTCATTGTATTAGGAGGTTAGGCAAAGTGTTGGGAAGTAGTTCAGGGATTTTTGTGAGATGGTGAACAGACTCCCCCCAAAAAATCTATGCTATTTTTAAAAAACAACTATTTTTTCCCTTAAGTATATCTTCTTGGAGTAGAGGAGACCCTCAATCAATAGTTGAGTTAAGCAAATAAGGAATGAATATTTGATATCAGTTTTCCTTAAAGGTAAAGCAGTTAAGTAACAATAGGAATAAATTATTATTTAGTCTGAATTTATATTACTTTATTTAATTCCTACAACAGTGAAAATTTGAAAATGGGAAAGCTGGGGCTCAGAGAGCTGAAGTGTCCTACTCAGGATCACACAACCAATGAAAGAAAGGATCAAGCCCAGGTCTTTCCCATTCCAAAGCCTGTGGTCATGCCATTCATGCTACTGATATACTGTGGCTTCTCCTTTCACAGAACTCTTCATATGCTAGAGAAATAGTCATATCTTCTCAAAAGATCTTGAAATAGCACAGTTTGGAATTGGGGCTAAGCATGTGACATGAGTATTTTCTAAGCCAAGGCTACTATGATGACACCATGGTATTTTCCTCTTTAAAGACCTAAAATCCCATTAAGTGATGCTCTGAGACATATATTTGCAGAGTCTTGTTGGATTCATTGAGTCATCCAGCAAATCTTCAGTCAGTGTTTATTTATGCGCCATGCCTTGTGCTGGCTCAGGAGATGTGGTGGTGCATCCCTGCTTTCCTAGAGGACTGCTCAGATTCCAAAGAGATGACATCACAGCTGCAGGTGCCAGATGGGCACCTTAACTGAGAATGAATCAAGCAAAGATGAGATACAACGAGTTGCCTGAATTTTTGGAGTATGAATGTTGTAATGACAAGCATGATGAGTGTTCCAATTCTCCTGCTGTTATTGACAGCCCCTTGTTATGGGTAAATTACATATTGAATAGAGGATCACATGTGTGCAGAAGACTAACATCTCCAAAACTGACATAATCCTGAAGACCTATTAATCCCTATTTATTTATTTAGCCAAGACATTTTGCGCACTGACATGAGTCGGGCAGTTCACACCAACCAGTCTCTGGTTTTAGAGACTCACAGACCACTGTGGGAGATGGTCTAGTGTGTAAAAAACATAACTGTATTATTGTACACTTGCCTGGGAAGGTATTGTTTTAGAAAAAGAGAAGAAGCAACTAGTCCAGGCGTGGGAGGGTGCAGGGAGTGTGTAGATGACAGAGTGCTTAGCTGGGTCCTGAGGATGAATGGGGCTCACAACTGGAGGAGGAGTGAAGGAGAGCTTCACCCATGGGGAGGGAAGAAGGAAGAAACTGCAAGTGCTCAAGGACTTGACACTAAAGGAGGACTACTGGGTATTTGGAATCATTCAGTCACCCACCCATTCATACAAAAAAACACCAATACCTTACTATGATGTTATGGACTAAATGTTTAAACTCACTTCTCCACCAATTCATAGGTTAAAGCCTTGACTTCTGGTGTGACTGTGTTTGGAGTAAAAAAATAAGGTTCAATGAGGTCATAGGACTGATCACATAGGATTAGCAGGCTTTGAGGAAGAGACACCAAGGAGTTCATTCTCTCTTCTGCATACACACTGAGTAAAGGCCATGTGAGGACATAGCAGGAGGTGGCCAACTGCATTACAGGAAAAAAGTTTTCACCAGAAACCAACTATGTTGGCAACTTGACCTTGGACTTCCAGGATTCAGAAATGGGAAGAAATAAATTTCATTAGTTTAAGCCACCCAGTCTATGGTATTGTGTTATGACAACCCAAGAATATTCTACATGCCCCTAGCACTGTACCCAGCACTGCATGATCAAAGATAAGACTACTCACTGCCCTCAGAAGCTGATGGCTATGTGTGAGACTAATCAATAGATGAACAGTGCTTACCCAAGGAAGCATTCTGGTGGATTTGATGATTACCTGCTTGAAATAATCATTATTTTATCAGGTGAATAATTATATCTGTTCTTAGTTAAGCATATCAATATGCTTGCAGGATTTGATGTGGGAGCTGTTAATGCTGTTTGCCAATATTTCAATTTCTTTTCATCCTCAGAAAATTCTCTGCACATTTGGAAGTTATCTGGGGCTGTGTGATTTGATTTTTAAAAAAATGAATTGTGAACAAAAGTGACAGGTGTCACTTGCCGGTAGGAACCTTTAAGAACCAGTGAATGATTTGCCAAGTTTTCATCTCCTACGTGACAACCATCAACACTCCAGGTGAGGGAGACTCCATTAGCCCTCATCTCTGAGAGAAGCAATCAGAAGCAGATAAAGAACCGGCAGCCCAAGAGACAGATCTTTAGTGTTTTAAGCTACTGAGGTTTGGGATCTATTTGTTATTGAGACACAATATAGCCCCACATGACCAATACAAATAAAGAGTGAAAGGTTAGTCATATTCTTGCCCTGATAGACATTTTGGTAGATGTTGGTTAGAGCGACCTACTAACAGGGATCAAGAGACTGGATTTCCTGTTCTGCCTGGGTGTTGTGTTTATCTACCATCAGCTTATAAAATACATTAATGGATTTTCTTACAAGCAATAAGTATAGGATTTTACTTCTTTGTCCACCTTTTTGGTGTTTTATCCTTCATTCTTTGTATAAAATCTGTTAGCAAGGAGACTCTCATTTGAAGTTAGGTCCTTTAGAGACTTGGGTTCCAAGGGTATGGCTTTCTAATTTTTTTAAAAATATATTTTTTAGTTGTAGACAGACACAATACCTTTATTTTATTTATTTGTTTTTATGTGGTGCTGAGGATCGAACCCAGTGCCTCACATGTGCAAGGCAAATGCTCTAACAACTGAGCTAGAACCCCAGCCCTGGCTTTCTAATATTCCAGAAGAGTTTGCCCTTTCACGTCCTATACTGAGCCCAAGAGTAGAGGGAATGTGTTGTTCTAAATCCTGGCTTTACTACCTGCTAGTCACGTGGCCTTGGGTAAGTTGCTTAATCTTTTCAAGCCTCAGTTTCCTCACCTGTAAAATGCAAATAAAATAATACCTATTTCATGGGGGATGTTTTGGGAATTAAATGAGAAAATGTACATAGACCTTAATAGATAGTAATTATGATTATTGGTAGTGTTGTCACTATTTTTTTTTTGAGCCCAGGGGCACTTAACCACTGAGCCACATCTCAAGCCCTTTTTATTTTGTATTTTGAGACAGGGTCTCACTGAGTTGCTTAGGACCTCACTGAGGCAGGCTTTGAACTTGCGATCCTCCTGCCTCAGCCTCCCAGCTGTTGGGATTACAGGCATGCACCACCACATCCGGCTGAGCTATCACTATTATTGCTCCTTCAGGATAGACTTAAAACCAGTGTCAAAAGATCTTATCACAAAATCCATGAACATTCTTAGAAAGTTTGCGCATGGATCTGCTGGGAAAGGAGTTTGGAGTAAATAACCTTCCAGCTTGTGCCCAAAGTTCATTATCCTCCGGCAGCACAGCGCTCCACAAGGGAAACAAAGCATCTCGGAAAGGTTCCAGTCCACTGGGAGTCCTGCCAAGGGGGGACCTGGGTCAAAGCTGGTGTGTCTCAGGTCCTGGGAACTAGCCTTCTTGTATGGCTTCTCTTTGAGATGTTTAGCAACTCACTCTTTGGAAAAAGATTATCTCCTTTTTGAGAGTAACCTGACCACCTGTCAAAACTGGACTTGTGAGAGGAATTGAAAGGCTAACCCCGGGCACTCTGGCCTGGTGTGCATTTGGGTAATTACGCTGGCACTGTCTTCTCTACTCCACATCAACTTGGCTTCTTGTCCCAGCCCTCTTCTGAGACTCTGATGATATGACTGAAGAGCTTCTGGGATCTGCCCAGGTCAGCCAAGGAAGGAGGAAGTGTGATTGACATAGAAGTTCTGCCATGACCGCTTGTGGTCGTGAAAATAATTTGTCTATTTGAGGAAAAGTGGCAACTAAGAAGAGAAGAAAAACAGAAAGGGTACTAAACATTCTACCTACTTCCCTGCCATCACAGAACACACTCGAACACAGGGCTTTAAAAACCATTCTTTGATAAACTTCTAAAGGAGTTTACCAAGTGTCAGGCCATGGGCCATGGGCCCGTGACACAACGATTCATAAGGACATGCCTTTCTCTACAGGGAGCTCCCAGTCTTTTGATCATTCAGCCACCCACAACCTACTTATGGACACAAACCATGTGCCAGGTCCCGTTGGACTTGGTATGGAACGATGGACAAAATAGAAAGCTAAGTGCACTCATGGTGGCAGATCTACAAAGGGTGAACACAAACGTGCATACAATAATGAACTGTTTTTTATGTCTGCAAAGGAAACATTGGGAGCATAACAGAAGATATGTGATAGAAACAAATACATACTGTCAGAACGTGGGGAAAGGACATGTGTGAATAGATGTCAGAGCAGAAACATCAGTGTACTCACATTCTGCCTGCAGATTTGGACTGGTGGAGGAAGGAGCAGACCTCATATGAAAACCCAGATGATCAGGAATGAAATAAAGCAACAAAGATATGCCACAGGTGTATTTTCGCCACATACACACCACTAGGGATCTAAAATCCCGACTTAGAATTTCAAGTCAGGAGCAGTGGTGTCCACCTGTGATCTCCAGCTACTCAGGAGGCTGAGGCAGGAGGATCACTAGTTTGAGGCTAGTCTGGGTGACTTAGTGAGACCCTGTCTCAAAATAAAACATATGAATAAAAAGGGCTGGGGATGTAGTTCAGGGGTAGAGTGCCTCTGGGTTCAATTCCCAGTACCCAAAATCAGTCAGTCAATCAATCCTGAATTAGTAAATATTTCATTTTATGGTGTTTCTGTAACTGTCTACATAGACCAATCATTTTATAAAGCATTTGTTCTACAAATATTGAAATATTGTATAGCATTTTCATGAATCCAGCATTAGCACATCTAGCCTCCTCCTACAGGTTCTCTCTAGCTGCTCCACACCACCCACCTAACACTCGTGGGTCTTCTGTGATTTTTTTTTCTATATTCCACAATTCCCTATACATGTCTGCATTTTTCACTCTTTTATAATTACTGATTGGCTTTGCTTTGCTCATCTTGATTGTCAACATCCTGAAGACAGAGACTGTCTCTGTAGGACCAGGGCTTAGCAGTTTTAGCTTGACTTTCCCCAGAAACAGGCCCTAAGACAAGCATTCAATGTAAGTAAGTTTATCTGGGAGCCGTCTCCAGAGAGCACTAGGAGTGGGGCAGGAAGGAGAAATGGGAGGGAAAGAAGCTTATGAGGAGTATGCTATCAAGCAAGTCACCAAGTCCCCTCTGGAGAACTCTGGGAGACCAGGTGGAACATGTCCCAGCACTGTCCCACTGAGGGTGAGGAAGCTGATATTTATTTACCCACCAGCTACCCGGCTGGTGCTCCCAGGGGCATGAACCTACCAGCATTTCTGGCTTAATCTCCTCACAAGTCAAGCCCCAGAAAAGCCCTCACTCAGAGGTGCTCCAGTGAGCAACCTTCAGAATGTGGAGGTGAGTGCCAAGAGGATGGGGGAAGAGTCCAGTGAGCATCCCAAGGGCAGCTCAGGAGGCTTTGGTGTGGTGGCTCAATATAACAAAAAAGCCAAGCAGCCCACGTTGTGAAGGAACAAACAGGTTTAGTAGGGCTCTGTGGGCAGGCCTCACACTACTGCCAAAGCATGGAGCCTGCAATGGAGAGTTAGGTGTGGGGGCAACCCCAGCCCACTTGTGGGGATGTTTGTTTCTGCAGCAGTCATGGACAGGATCTCTGTGAGGAGCACAGTGTGATTTTAACCACCCCTCTGTCCTTTGACCAGTTCACATGGAACCAAATCTCCAGCTAGTGGCATGATTCCATCTGTGTTTTCTCTCCTGCAGGTGCTGAGGGGCTCAAGTACACACCAGCTAATGATTGTCACTTTCTGTAAGGATATGAATCATAGCAGCTGCTGCTTATGAATGATATTTTGTAGCAATGCATCCAACTCCTTTAACTTACACATGATTCCCAAAGTCCTCTTCCTTTGACCTTCCAAAAAGAGGACAACCAACCTCCTTGAACTTCCCCCATAGAAAGTCCCTTCTGGTTGCCCTTTCTGTGTAAAAGTGAAAGTGATGATATTAGTCTAGGACTTCCCCTGAATCAGAGCTTTGTGGTGAAACATATATGAACAACCCCAGTCAGGGCCTAAACCAGTAAGATTTTATTTAATATACCCTATATCTTCAAGAATTAAGACTCCAGGAAAATAACACAGTAACTGCAGTGTATCCAATGTGCTCGTTCCTATAATTCCAGTGTGGTGGGTGGATAAGAAGACAGACTCCGCCAAGGCTGCCTAGGTTCTGCGCCTCCATTTCCTCATTTGTAAAGTAGATATGGCCGCAGTTCCCACCTCCGAGGGTTGTGAGGAGGACCAGATGAGCTTCTCTGTGTAGAGCTCTCTGAACAACGCCCCACTCTGTAAGTGGTTTTCAGCACAATAACAGACATTGGGGAACCAAAAAACAATTTGGTTTTTTTTGACAGATATTTTTGAGGACCAACTCTGTGCCAGTCACTGGGCCAGGTGTGGTAAGGCAACCGTGAACAAAATAAATCTGGCCCTAGTCCCGAGAGCTTCCCTTATACCTGTGGAACACAGACGACCATGATGGCCAAAGACACCCTGCTGACCCAGTTGGGGTCTGGGGAGACTTCTTGGAACTGAGGGTTGTAACCAGGCAAAGGGAGTTCCAGGTTCCAGGCAGGTGACTGGCATGGACTGGTTCTGGAAGAACTGGAGTGGAGTTAACAGAAACAGCGTGGACCACTGTGGCTATGGAGTAGAGAGCAAGGGGGTGAGAGAGTCTGGGAGGGACAGCAAGGAGGCAGGCATGAAGGGTGTTGTGGCATTTTTAAAGTGTTGCACGCTCTCTTGGGAACATGGGGTACAGGGAGGGAGGAAGTGCCTCCTGTTCAACCTTTACTCTCGCTTGACACTTCTCTCATGAGGTCTTACATGGCAATCGTTTACAGTACAAGGTACACACAGACGTCTCCCCAATCACATTTTAAACTCCTTGGAGGGAAAAACCATAGGTCGTTCTTTTTTTAATCTTCCCTAGCCGGTGGCAGCCTTCTTAGTAATCAGGCCCCAAGTAGCCATGTATTAGCACCTCTGCATAGACCGAGTTCCAGTGTTATTTCCCACCATCTACCAGGGACCCCGACTCCCTCTTCACCCTTCTCTAACCCTGAGTTTATTAGCCCTGAGGTTATAAGCACCATTCCTGGGATACCTGCTCCTAAACTCCCATCGTGGTTCCCTATGACAATGCTGTTGTCACTTACCCCAAACCAATGGCTTTTCTAGGCCAACTATTGCAATTTTTTTTTTACTCTCTAGAGAGGAATAGCAACAGGTTGGGGGTCACCCACACTTGAGCCTGAATCCCACCTCCTAGCTGTGAGGTCTTAAGAAAGTTACTTAATCCTTTTGGGCCCCCTTTCTCTCATCTATAAAATGATCCTGATAAAACCTACCTATGAGATGTTGGTCGTGAGGATCAAATAAGGGTCAGAGAACTGAGATGCCCCTTAACTGTTGGTACCCATGTCCCTGCCAATAGACACGGCATGCATATTTCCAAGTCCTAGGCTCTCTATGACCTTATTTTCTTTATGGGTAACTGATTCAGTCCTCGGAAATCTTGTGAAATAGTTAGTTAGGTTCAATGGCAGATAATCTCTTGGCACAAAGCGCTCCAAGATTCAACCTGCATGAGGGCTATTCGCATTCTATGCTGCTGAAACAGTTTTCAAACTTGCCTGTAGACAGTACTCCCAGACTGAGAAGCCATCACTAATGGAGAGTGAGCAACTCTAAAGTTGTTTTTCTCTAGAGCAACATGTGTCTAGCATCCAGAACAGTCAGATCCTATTTGCCAGGCCAAATTTCCATCAAGACACTGATGAGTTCTGAACCCCTGGAGCTTTGCTCAAGTCACTGATGGAAACAGCAGCCGCATCCAAGCTCTTTGATGGAATCATGACCTTATAATTAGTATGAGTCCATTCATTAGCATGAGCCTGGGTGTGTATGTGCTAGAAAGAGAGTCAGGAACAAAGAAACAAATTAAAAAGTGCAAACTAAGAAAAGAAGAGAGATTAAAACCACTTCAAACTCAGAAATACAATACAGTTCTTATTAACCACATAGTGAGGATTGGGAAACCCACATTGGTAATCAGGAGATATGAATGTGACACTGGCTGCAGGGGGCCACCTCAGGAAGAAAGGTCAAGGGCACTGTGTCTGTCTTTCTGTCCCTTTTCCAATTGTCTCTCTTCTATCTCTGTGTTCTCATTGCCTAGGTATCTAAGACTGAGAACGAGAAGGAAGATACAAAGGAAGGGAAGAAAGAGAGAAAGATGAAAAGTTTGTGGATCATCATAAACAGTGTGTGCCAGAGCTCTGCCAACACTTCTCATCCAGGAGCAGAATGTTCTGAATACCTGCATTAGGCAGCTTTAGGCGGATTTGTGTTAGACAGCCTTCTGTCACTATGATGAAATACCTGAAATAAATAATCAACATAAAGAAAAAAGGTTTATTTTGACTCACAATTCTAGTTCTAGTTCTAGCTCTGTTGCTTTGGGTGAGGCAGCACATCCGTGGGGGACCATGTGACAGAGCAAAAACCACTTGCCTTATGGCGAAAAAAGGAAAAGAGAGGAAGAAAAAGGGTTTGGGATTCCACAATTCACTTCAAGGACATGTCCCAGTGATCTATGGACTTTCTGCATGGTTCCACCTCTTGAAGTTTCCACCACCTTCCAATAGCACCTCCATGGGGACCAAGCCTTGAACACAAGAGTCTTTGGGAGACATTCAAGATTCCAACCATAACATTCTCTTTTTATGTTAAATAACACCAAAGTGGTTGGGAGCATGAAACAAGATAATGAATATGAAGTCCTTATACAAAGGAAGCTCAACAGTTTCTTAAGACTATTTCATTTTTCTCCATAAAATGACGGAGTGGGGCTATCACCTCCACTTTGTGGATGAAGACGCTGGTGGCTGGAGCCATGAAGCGGACTGTGAGCTCCATGAAGCAGAGGACCACGCCCGCCTTGCTCACTGCTACACAGGCACATGCACAGTGAGGCCCAGGGGAGCTCCACTAAGTATCTGTGGCTGAGGAGCACGTTAGATTCCACCTGTCTGCATCCAAGACAAGTGTCCTTTCCAATGCCTCGTTGCCATCTCCAAATAACTGTTTCTGTGGGCAGATGAAGAAGTTAAAGGCACAGAGCAGAGAACCAAACAGCCATGGTTCAAGTTCCAAGCTACATACCTGCTTTGTGAACCAACTATAGACATGTGCCGCTTAATGATGGGGACATATTCTGAGAACTGTGTCATTAGATGAATCTGTTGTGCAAATATCATGAAGTGTAGTCACACAGACCTAGAGAGTACAGATCAATCGCTTGGCATGGCCCCTGGATGCGATGAAGATGAGACGGATGAGGCTGCTGCCAGCATAACCTGGTGTGCTGCTCTACAAGAAGCTTTCTTTTATGATGGAGTAGGGCTATTACCCTCAGGAGTAAGGGGCTGTGGTTTTGACTCAACAGTAGAGCGCTCGCCTAGCACGTGTGGGACCCTGGGTTCGATCCTCAGCACCACATAAAAATAAATAAATAAAATAAAGGTATTGTGTCCGACTACAACTAAAAAATAAATATTTTTTTTAAAAATTTTAAAAATAAGTAGGAGTAAGTACATTGCAAAATAATGATAAAAAGTATGGAACAGTGGATACACAGTCCAGTGACAGCGTCACTCATTAGCAAGTATGATGTGCTGTACCTGTTTGCAGGTGCTGTACTCCCAGCCGATGGACAGTAGATTTGTTTACATCAGCACCACAAACACCATAATGTATTGTGCTGTCATTAGTAGTTGATAAGAATTTTTCAGCTCCATTATAATCTTATGACACCACCATCATATATGCATGCCATCCTGTGTTGATCAAAACTTTGGTATTTGATGTATGACCATATCTATTACTTGTTGTGTAATGACAATGGTCCCCTTCCCAACGTAATCCCTTAGTTTTTTTGTTGTTGTTTTTGTTTTTCTTGGTACTGGGGATTGAACTCAGGGGCACTCAACCACTGAACCACATCTCAGCTCTATTTTGTATTTTACTTAGAGATAGGGTCTCACTGAGTTGCTTAGCTCCTTTCTGTTGCTGAAACTGGCTTTGAACTTGCGATCCCCCTGCCTCAGCATCCTGAGCTACTGGGATTACAGGTATGCCTCACCATGCCGGGTTTCCCTTAGTCTTTTGATATTCCAAAGTATTTCAAAGGGAACTGAGGGAAAAAGATGATTTGGAGGCTGGAGCTTTCAAGAAGAATCCCATCTTTGGAGGTCAGTATACTGGAACAGAAAAGAAAGACTTTGAGGATAGAGTGAGAATGGTGTGGCTGGGCTTTGTTTTATTGAACTGAACAGAAAGCAAAAAAGAGACTTGGAGAGGGAGCTAGTAGTTATGAGCAACTGACACACATTCACCATGCCTGGTGTTTTATATGTGGTGTCTCATTGAATCCTCAAGAAGGTTCTATAAGGAAGATTCCCATTTTACATTTAAGGAAACTGAGGGTCAAAAAGATTAAGCACCTTGACCAGTTCAACCCATCCTGTGAAATGGCAAAACAAGGCTCATTTCCAGTTGCTTTGGCTCTGAAGCTCATCATCTTTGCACAAGGACAGCTGCCTCTCTTTAAGATAAAAGAAAACAAACAAACAAATAGATTTGTCAGGCTTTAAAGTTTGCCAAAAAGTTTCATCTTCTCTTGGGTGTCCACTGGGGGAGTGATTTATCTTTGGAAATAACACCCATGTCCGCATTCCACTTTCTCTTCACTTGACCTCTTTTTATGTCTTCACACCTATCAGTGTAACGGTGGAGTCTGCAGCTCCCTGAGCCCTGGAATTTTATTCTGTGGCCAGGCTACAAACTTGTGACTCCCTTAAAAATCATGATTTGTGCTCAACATGAGTTCTTGTAGCAGAGACATAAATAAGCATATTCTTCCTATTTTAAAATATAATATTGATTCTGTTCCTTATAACACGAGAGAGGAGTAAGTGAGAAGTCAGAGTGGCGGCTTAAAAATTGAACCCTGTAAAGTTTACAGGCAATCTACAGTGAGGCTAAATCTAACAGCCATGAAATAAAAAAATAGCACAATCACTTTACAGGGGTTTTCCGGGCAACTCTGGAATTCAAGTGTTCAAGTTCAGCCCATGTAATAA
The DNA here is from genome assembly GCF_001458135.2 of Marmota marmota marmota. Classification (NCBI taxonomy): domain Eukaryota; kingdom Metazoa; phylum Chordata; class Mammalia; order Rodentia; family Sciuridae; genus Marmota; species Marmota marmota. Next base: position 3,893,618 of record NW_026000082.1, on the reverse strand, counting down.
AAACGCGTTTACGATGGTTTGCCAACAGGAACAGGAGATGGAGAAAAGAACACCTGTATCAGTGAGCATCCTAAAACCAAAAGCCTCCCGAGGAGGGCTGACTGAGTGTGCCAAGTCTGCTCTAAAGAGAAAGGATATCAAACCACATGGGGAACAAAGTCCCTCGTTGACCCAGGCATCCTGCAATCATCATCCATGATCACGGCAAACTTTAATGGAGTACTTGCTGACTGCTTGTCAGCCCTGGGGTCCGAGCTGACTGCCCAAGGCTCCCTGAGTCTTATCCTCTGAGGGGGTGAGACAAATATGTGAACCATAATTATTGCACAAATGCTCTATTTGAGATATCTAACAGCAATACCAGTGAATATTCTTTGGGTGCTTAGGGCAATGCCATACTCAGTTCTAGCACATTCTTACTCTTCACAATGACTCTATGAATAGGTGCTGTTATCAACACCATGTTATAGATGAGGGTAGACACAGTGAAGTACTTCCTCAAGGAGAGACAATGACCTATGTAGGAAGGGCTATGAGGGTACACTGGAGGAACTGACTAGCTCTGCCTGAGGGCAGACCCGAGGCATATAACCTGGACCCTAAGAAAGGAGGAAGAGTTTTCTGGATGAGAAGTGGCACAGAGAGGCACATTCTAGGCAGCATGTGCCAGAGAAGGAAGGCTCTGGGGAGCCTGGTGTACCTGGGGAACCAAGAGGAGCTTGATGCAGGAGAAGCACAGGACTCAAAATGTGTGGTGGTCCAAGGGGAGATGGCACGGACTGTGAGGGGCTTCGTGAGTCACCATACAGAGTTTGGGCAATAAGGGGCCAAACATGGATTTTAAATAACGGACTGAGGGTAATTTTGCAGTCAACTTTGGTGAGCGTATACTATCCAGGAGAAAATGTAAAGTAGGGAAATGGGTTTGGAGGCTAATCCAGTAACCCAGATGAGAAGTGGTGGCTGAAACTGGGCTAGTGACCAGGAAGATGACAGAATGGGAATATGAAAGATTGACAAACAATACATTTACATGTGTACGTTTATATTTCTGCTTATATTTCTTTCTACTAGGTAGGAAGCATTCATACACCAATCCTGGGATTGGTAAAGACTGAAAAGTACTCATAACTTGAGTATTTACTGAGTAAATTTGGGCTCATCTATTCATTTTCACCAAACAGTACATATTTTTAAAAACATTATTTAGATGTTGATGGACCTTTATTTTATTCATTTATTTATATGCGGTGCTCAGAATCAAACCCAGTGCTTCATGACATGCTTAAGCACTCTGCCACTGAGCCACATCCCCAGCCCCAACATACATATTTTTAAAAGGCTTTATACTGTTCCTGGTACATATTATATACTCAAAATCACACACACACACACACACACACACACACTAGCCAGGTGACCTGATAATCTGTGAACTACTCCAAACCTCAAAGCTACAACCCAATGGTTTAATTGAGCACGATTTTTCCAATTTGTAAGGTAACAATTTAATCGTCAAGTGAGAAATAACTGTGTTCAGGTTTAAGGAAGATGAGAATAAGTCTTTCCCTGGCATAAACATCACACCTCAATGTCATCAAGTTGAATAAATTGTCTCTGCCACCCTCTTTTGTCCATAAGGGTGTTGGGTAACAGAGAACCCAAGCTACCTGCCTATACCCACACAGCAAGATGATGTAGAAGAAGGAAAATTTTTATATACCATCATATTAGCCTTTTTAATATTGCTTCTCCTTTTACTTTAAGAGAAAGTTGGGAAATTGTGGATAGAGAGGGAAAGCAAATTCTGCATAAAAGAAAACATTTTTTAAAAAATACAAATGTGGCCTAATTTAATTTCCCATACATGTTTCCACCGGCTTTGGGAAAAAAAGGTTAAAATGCAATTCTCCAAAACGAAGTTATTCGATAGAAGAATATTAACCTCTTCGCCCCTTGTACTTTGACTCGTTTTATCTCCTTTTCATTTTTGTTTGTGGGTCTATTCATTTTGGTGAGGCCAAGCACGTTGCTAGGTAACGGGCCCATGGCAGGCCAGCGCGTGAGGCTGGCTGGCTGGCCTGGGTGGCAGACTTCCCTAGCGCTAGCTGCCGGCAATGCAGTCTCTCACAAAAAGCATTTATCACCGAGCAGGCACAGTAATGGCCACTCAGTGGAGGGGAAATTGAGCTGACCCGAAGGCCAAAGCTGTTAGGGAGACTGCTGGGAAGGGTAAGAGGGTCACACACCCTTTTCCCACCCACTTAGTGGGCAGTAAGCGGTGGAACAGCCCAGCCACTGTTTCCACTAACATATCCCGAGGCTTTGCACCTGAAATAAATGTTTGCTTGACATTAACGATAAAAAAAAAAAGGAGGCAGAAAATAAAATCGGTTTGCTCCAAGAACAATGAGCTCAACAATGAACAGGGTGACTTAAAGTTAGCCAAAGTCCCCTCAAGGCTTGATGATTTTGGTAGCTTTGCTGGAAGGGAGCTTGGCAGAGATGGGGACTTTTAAATAATTAGTATATCCCAAAAGGGGTGGTTCCAACATTTTTCTAGCTCCTTGAATTTGAAAGTGGAGAAATTAAAATTTGTTTTCCTTGCAAATGGTGCCAGTTTTAGAAGTGTCGAATATTGGTCATTGCCAAACGCATATTATTTTGAAAGCATCTTTCCAAATTCCTGTTTGATTGTATAACATGTTCCTTCAATATGTACTTATGCTTGTTTAGCATGAGCTACAATTTAAAATGCAAAACTTTTTAAAATGTACTACGGAAATATTGAGTTAACAACTCAGATTTGAATGTGATGCTTTCCTATACCATTTTATAAAATTTTCTGGAAATGTTATTTCTACTTCTTTGCCTTTTTTTTCAGAATTATTTTACATTAATAAATACAGAATAAAGCAAAATGTCATGATAAAAATAAGAAATACATGAATAATGCATAGGAGAATGAAAATTATTATGAGTAGTATGAAGGTTACACACAAAAATATTTTTGTATTAACAGTGTGGGAGTCTTGGCAAGATTCAATTGTGGAAGAAAACAGAAATGTCTTTCCTACACCATTTACTTTTGCAATCAACTATAGATCATGCCATTTTATATTAGAACTTGAAAAAATTGTATGAAAAGTTCTATAAGGGGGTTTAAATGTCCTTGCATTTAAAAAATAAATACTGCATATTATCCAGTATTCGTTTCATTTTCAGTTAACTTCAGCATTAAACATTATTCAGTTCCAGTATATTTTACTTGGGTATAAACTCTTCTTTTTTTTTATTTTGAATGAGGGACATGTTACTTCCTATCAGAAATCTTTGCTCCAGATCTTCTTAGCTGTGTAATTTAGGCCAAATGGTTTCCCTCTCTGAGCATCAGTCTCCCATCAGTGAAGGGAAGGTGGTACCCACTACAGTTACTCAGTTACTCAGACCAGGTGTCAGGTGTGAAATGCCTTGTGGATGTGAGACAATTACGTTTTGTGAAAAATAGAAGTGTTGGGAGAAACCCGAAGCATGAATGGTAGGTTTTCAACAGCACTCCATGTTTTCTCTTTTTTTGACAGAATTAGGCTTCTAGCCTCTGTAAGATGTCAGTCACCGGCCCATGAGAGCCAATATGTTCTTTCTGACCACTTAGCCTCATTTGGGGATAGGCAGGAGGAATTGCTTTTCTTCAGAAGGAGCAGCGTGAAGGAGCACAAGAAGAGCCCTGTTCTTGGCGCCAGCTCCTCAGCTTTCAAACAACAATATTTAACCAACAAAGGAAGAGACCAAGTCAATCTCAGTTTTAGTGATTCCCCTGAAAGTCATCAAATAAAAATGTGAACTTTAAAATTGATCAGGATTAATTTCACTGACACTGTATCATAACATATATCTCTTTAGAGACTCATTTGTTGAGCTGCAGATGCAAAGAAAGTAAGGAAAGAAATAAATCAGAATACAATAAGGCAATTAGACTTTTGCCATTGATAGAATACTAAAAATGTCTGATTTATCAAAGCATTAACAAACAGAAGTAAACACAAGACTTATATTTTCTTACAAAATACCTAGAGAGGAAGATTAAAATAATAACCAAGACCATGTGTATCAATAAATTTAATTTATAAATATTGCTCCATTGCCAAAAGATACTATTTCATTTGCTAATTTGGAGAGTGCCACAGCCAGGGATGATTTATCAATGCCAGTGCTGCTCAGATGTGCACTGCTGTTCTCATCTCCATGGACAATCTCCCACCCAGAAGGGAGAGTTCTAGTGGGTGCAAAGGACAGCTCAAGAAGTAAAGTTACTTAATCTTCACCTGCAATCATGGTCTTTGGTTTGAAAATAAATAAATGTACGTATAGTACATTTTCTTCACGGAGCCTCAATCCTAGTATGGAGACCATAAGAAAAACAGTTACCTGTGCCCTAAGTGCTTGTATGTATTATCTCATTTAATCCTGACAACAGCCCTAGAAAGTAGGTATTGTTGTCATCCCAATTTACAGATAAGAAAAATGAATCTGATAGAGGTATGGCAACTTGATTTTAATAAATGTCAGAGTCAGGCCGAGTGCAGTGGCACATACCTATAATCCCAGCAGGGAGGCTAAGACAGGAGGATGCGAGTTCAAAGCCAGTTTCAGCAATTTAGCTAAGCCCTAAGCAACTCAGTGAGACTCTGTCTCTAAATAAAATACAAAATAGGGCTGGGGATATGGCTCAGTGATCAAGTGTCCTTGGGTTCAATACCCAGTACCACCCTCACCACCATCAAATGTCAAAGTCAGGATGTGAACCCAGGCCTGTCCAACTCCAAAATGTAAGCTCATAATCACACCCATAAAATGTCTTCAAAGCACGCTTGAAATCCTTAGACATCAAATTTCTTTAAAGACAAACTGATGTTCATTACAGACATTGTGTCCTTTAACACGGGCTAATATATGAATTGTTAAATTTTGGTCAAAAAATGTTGGTGGTGAAGAATCACAGGAGCCATCAAAATGAAACCCTCATTTCTCAGATGAGGAGGTTGAGCTTTGCTGCCGCAGGATCAACCTCAGGACCCACCCAAGGTAATTACATGGGCACGTGACAGGGAGATAGTTCCACCAAGTCAGTCCTATAAACTTGCCTCCAATAGCTAGTGCACTTAAAAGATCATCCAACACACATCTCTGTCTACACAAAGATGTCAAGGAAACATCAGCTGCCTGGTGAGGTAGAGCTGTATTAGCATCGGGAAATCCACCTGTTCATTCCGCCTGCACCTTTCAGTCATTTCATTTGCTGGGCATTGGGATACAGAGATGAGGAGCTCCTGGCCCAGCTTTGAGGGTAATCAAAATCATGTGAATGCTTGTGCATTTTGAGTAATTTATTTGAAATTTAATTTTGAAGACCTACAGAAAGACTGGGGTTAATCTAAATTATATGTTCACTACAACAGAGGCTCATGTGGATATGCCAACACTTGGCCCCATGAACAAAATGGCCCCATGACTATGTCTGAGCTATTTTCCTCTCAGAGGTGGGGATGGGAGCAAATAGTCTAAAAAGGTCCCTTCCAAGAAACTGGTGTACTCAGGAAAATATTGAATTGCCAGGAGATTCTATCCCCCAAAGGCCAGTTAAGCAGGATCTTTATAAATCTTTTGTAACCACACAAGGCATCAGAAAAATATGGGAGAAATCATATTGGTATATAAAAAGGAATCCAAAGAGTAGAAAGTAAAATAATCCAACAACTCTATGAAGAGATGGAAAAATAACTTGTTATTCTATGAATAGCAACATGTATAAACTCCACCAATTCAATCTTGGGGTGAGCAAATCGAGAAAATGTGGGGCAATGTATGATGCATACATGAGAAAGAGGGAGAGGAGCATAAAATCATCACACTCCCTTGACAACGTGTATCTGCCAAGATGGGATAAAGTCAGAAGCATAATTCTAGGCCAATTTTGATAACAGGGCTATGCATTTCTAATTTCAATGTTGCCTTGAACACGTCAACAAAAATATTTTATAAAATCCGTGTAATAAGACCTACTGTCATGACAGCCATTTACAAGAACCTATCAGCATTTGGTATAAGACGTGGACTGTTCAGAACTGTTCAGGGAAGTGTCTCTAATATCAAGCATTTCACTTCACACAGTGTAAAATGCCCAAAGTCTGTCATTAGCATGATCAGTTGCTCATCTCGAATGCCCTCAAATTTTCACATTACTTCTCTGCCATATCTGATCTGTCATGGAAAGTCAAAAGAAGAAAAAACAAAGATTGGAAATATTATGATATTTTGAAAGTGGCGGTTACTTTGGGCTTTTACTTTCTGTATTATAAATTCCTCAGGATGGAGATTTTCTTCCTCATTTGGCACATTTATCAGCTGCAAACTTCTACATGACTATGTATAAATTAGCAATAAGGAAATTTCAAGCTCAGGGGATAGAAATTGACATACGGTAACAAGAAATTCAATAAAATATTTGTTAAATGGATGAAATGCAGAATAATTCTTATTTTCTTCAATCACTTTCCAAATGATACCAGGAAAATGCATTTACAAAAAATTACATATCATTTTATAATTCATTTTGTGTGTGTGCTGGGGATTAAACTCAGGGCCTCATACGTACTTAGTATGTCAGTGCTTCACCACTGAGCTGCACCTCCGACTTTTTATATAGTCTTCTTTTTTTTATAGTATCAATTTAAAAATATAAACTTTGAGCTGTGCTGAAGAAAGTTCCCTGTTTCTGTTTTGTGCATTACCAAGTCTACTTTAAAACATAATAACCCTATATTAAAATAACAGGATTATTATTATTTTAAAGTGTTTGCCACATTTTTTTTCAGTAGGACACCATTTACTTTATTTACTTAAGTTTTTTCTCACAAACTGGAATTTAAAATGTTATTAGAAATAGTTTCACATTTTAGAAGAGCCCAATTGTTTCATGGGATAAAATAAAATCATCCTAGCTATCCTCTTCCTCTTCCTCTTCCTCTTCTCCTTCTTCTTTCTGGTTTAATAAGGACTTTTTTATTTTGAGAAAAGAGTTTCCTATGCCTTCTTAAAAGACCAACTATAGATTCTAGTTACCTTTAAGGTCTTCACTGTGGATGTAGAGTATAGACTTAAGGAACTAATTCTATAGAGAAGTGATCATCAAAGTTTGTTGTACTTTGCTATGGCAACCCTTGGCCAAACCTTTTAATTCCACAAACATTTCTTGAGTGTGTGTCATGGTAAATTTAAAAATGAATAAAACATAAGATTGTACAAAAAAATAGAATGGAAATGACAACACAGATTAAAAGAACAAGTAAGACAATGGTATACCAAGGGATGGGAGGGAACAGTGGGAACGGGCCACCCCAGGTATGAGCATCATCTATACAGAATTTAAAAATCAGACCACACCTGGGTCTACTTATGGATATGTACCACGCACCAATAATTCTAAGTGATGATTGTACTGAATTGAGTCAAAATCCTTCCCAGAACTTGAGAATGTAACCTTATTTGGAAATAGTGTCATGGTAGATGTAGTTAGTTAAGGAGGCAGCATCCTGAAACAGGAAAGACCCTCAATCCTATGACTAATGTCCTTATTCTCTTAATGGTGTGTTATTTTCCCAAGTGAAAAAGAAGAAAAGAGATAGAGATAGACCCAGAAGAGAAAGAGTACCATGTGCTGACAGAGGCAGAGCCTGGAATGATGAATCTACAAGCCAAGGAACGTTCAGGATTGCCAGGGACCTCCCACGGCTGGGAGAACCCAGTGTCTCCAGAAGGAGCCACCCGGCTAACACCTTGATTTCAGGCTTCTCACCTCCACAACCACTAGACAATGAATTTCTATCATCTGAAGCCACTCGGTTTGTTATGGCAGGAAATGAATAAAATAACCTTCGCAACACCCCACCTTCTTAATACCCACTGATAATAAATAATGAAACCATTATTAAAATAAAGATTGAATCTTAGAGCTACTAGGCCATTCACCTGGAAGTAGAGAGACGTGGGGATGTGTGTTCTGTAGTGTGGAAGTGCTGTCACGGAGATGTGCACAGGTGTCCATGGGCCACAGTGAAGGTGGGCACTCAGGAAGCTTTCCCAGCAGTGTAGAGGGCATGTTCAGGGGAGAGCAGATGGATCCAATCTGACTGGCACCCATCATTGTGTAAAGAAGAAAAGAGCGGAAAGAAAAGCTCTGCTCTGCTCCTGGAAGCCTTTCCAAAATGGGGCCTTCGTATGGTGCTTTGGATCCCCACTGGCCAAAGTATGATCAGCAGACAGTGGACTGGGCATTGCTGGATGCTTGTTAGGAATGCAGAAACCACTCTGGAAAACATTGCTTCATCCCTTACCAGTTGAAGCAGGATCCTGAGACCACCAGCAGAATCTCCTGAAGACTCAGTAGAAACAGCCCCACTCCAGACCTACTGGACCAGAATCAAATTCCAACAGGATGCCCAGATGCCCCGCTGGTAGGCTGAGGTTGGGGAGCGTGGTTCCAGGGGATGCTAGGCTTCTGCTGAGCCAAGGAAAGGAAGTAAGAGGATGAGAAGATGGCCGAGGAGTGAAGAGGGGAGGAGGTGACTTGCCAGGGCATCCAGAGGCAACACGTGAGCAGGGTCATCAAGGGATAAAGCAGCAACAGGACGGCGCAGCATTTACTGAGCCAGGCGCTGTGTGACATGCTTAATATGCACTCATCTTTTTTTTAAAAAATCACCTTCTGGAATTTGTTTTGCAATTGTAATGAAAAGTATGGAAACATGCCCATAATATTAAATCAAACTAAACCTAGATTCTGAATAAAAACTCTGAAATATAATGTTCATAGAAAGCAAAAGGAACTTGTTTTATAGTCAGTTTATAATTTTATCATATTAAATTTTAAGTTTTTTTATTTTTAATTACCACATAATTATTGTACATATATATGGGGTTCAGTGTGATAATTCAGTACACGTATGTAAGTGATCAAATCAGGGTAATTAGCATTTGCATTTCCTTAAACACCAGTCATTTCTTTGTGTTCTGAGCCTATGATCTCTTCTCTTTAATATATAATAAGTTGTTTCAATCTGTAGTCACCCTACTGTAGTAATAGAGCTGTGGAACACTAGAACTCGTTCTGCTCATACTAGAACTGTATTTTGATACCATTAGCCAACCTCCCTCTAACTGCCCTCCCCCCCACCTCACCCCCACTTCCTGGCCCCTAGTGACCACCATTCTACTCCCTGCTTCTAAGTTCTGTTGTTTGAGCTTCCACATGTGCTGCACTTGTCTTTCTGTGTCTGGCTTATTCTCCTTAACATAATGCCCTCCATTCCATCCATATTGTTGCAATGGCAGGATTTCACTCCTTTTAGTGATTGAGTAATATTACAGTGTGTGTGTGTGTGTGTGTGTGTGTATGATGGAATATTTTCTTATCCACTCATCTGACACCTCTAATGATTTCCTCCTTGGCTATGGTAGTCGTGCTAGGATGTCATGGGATGCATTTGTCTTTTGAGCTCCAAAAGCATCCTGTGTTTCTATCATGACAGACACAAAGAGCAGCAAGGTGCATAACTAACCTTTAATCCTGTATCTAGTGAATATTAGAGTGAAGGAAGTGAAACCTGGATTCAATACTCCAAGCCATTGTGTCTCTGCAGAGCAAACCTCCTTCACCTGGAATACCCTTCTTTATCTGTTAAAATCTCATTCATTCTTCCAGACTCAACTCGGAAGTCTCTTCTGTGACCTCCCTCCCAGGTTCCCCCATAAGTCATTGTATGCTCTTTGTGTCTCCCCGACAGACATCTGTTATATCCCAGTGATGGAATTTGTTATGGTCTGGCTTATTCGATGCCCTCTTTTCTTCACCCGGTGATGCTCTGAGATTGAAGGTCTATCTCAGTCTCCCCAATGCCTAGTTTGGTTCTGAAAACCTGGACTATTACAGATGTGTGTGGAAGCCAACTGGCTTCATTCCCTTCTCACATCCTTACCTTCTAGATGCGGTGTTCTCGTCTATGTAATAGAAATAAGGAGAGCTACTCAGAAGGTTCCCGTGAAGAGGAAGAGATGAGATGTGTAAAAACACCAAGTACCGGGCAGGGTCTAGACAAGTGCATGACAAACATCTTTTAAAGAAATAGAAGAAGTGACTGAGGTGACCTAGTGTGAAAGCAGAGGACAGGTAAACACTACCACTTTTTGAGTCATTGCCAGGCACTTTTGGGGTAGATTGCCTACATATCCCTTTATCATTCTTTAAATACCACCTGCTATGACCATTATCGTCATTTTCATCTAATAGGGAATTAAGCTGAGGTCTGTACAGATTAAGAAGTCTGCCTAAGGTCCAGGGGAGAGCCAGACTGGGACTGTGATCCAAGTGAGTCCAAAACCTAAGCTTCCAGGAAAAAGAAACCAAAGGGCACAACACTAAGTACTTCCCTCTGGGTGTAGCAGCCCATGCAAATATCACATCTTTATACTCGCCACCTCCAGACAGAGCCATTTTGTCAAATTGGCACCAAAACCTTTAAAAATCTGAGCACTTCTGAAATTACATTCCTTACTACTAGAAAAATACAGCTGTCAGCAGTCACATGAGATTCGGCTGTTCTTGGTGAAACACAAGCTGTGTTAACGGGTGGGATGGTAAAGCTGTTTGTTGCCATACAATGCTGTGTGTGTGTAGCCCACACCATCAGGAGCAAGTGTCCCACGTTCAGTGAAATGCTCACAGACCGGCAAGTTGACAGGAATAAAAGCCACATCCAAAGCATGAGTGATATTCTTTTGATGTCGGCTACATAGAGTTCTCCCTGTTGCAGTCACTAGATTATTTTTTTCTAGGAGATTAGACTATAAAATTGGAAAATGCTTTTCCTTACCATAGGCTGTTCCTGATTCTCAGTTATGGGGGAAATGAATTTAGATGTTTAAAAAATCAAATTATTTATCTTAGTGTTCCCTGAAGTTTGCAAACTGCTGAGCAATGTGAGGCTTTGCCCTGCATTCTCCTCATCGGGTCTATCTGGGTAAATTAATTACAAGACAATCCTCAGGAATTAAGTGTATTTTAAGTTCAGAGGCATCTGCTTAGAGACTTCTAACACTGCTAAATAGTCCCTTTGGAAATGCACTCGTTAGTATGAGTGGTATAATTTTCATTTCCGCTGGCACCGTGGCATATGACTTCTTCAGTTTCAGCTACCCTCCGATTGACCTGTCAAGGGCATAAAGCACTCTAAAGACGTCCCAGCACCATGTGTGCTTCTCCAGTGGGTCTCAGGGACCAGATTGATCTTCTCCATGGAAAGGAATAATTTAGGAGATGATTTTCCCTGGTTTTAGGGTGATACAGTCTCTGTATAAACACACACACATACACACACATCACACACACACACACACATATGCACACATGCACACACACAGTGTGAACTTATAATAGGCTTGCTGGGCAAGAGAACAAAACAAATAAACATTTTCTTAGATAACAGATATTCCATATATCTGAGGGCATGAATTAGGGGGAAAAAATCTATGGTGTGATTAATCCATTATGTAAAATGGAAATGAATTTTTTAAGTTAAGTGTCAATATGTTGTCAGGGGATGGGGCGGGATTGGAATAGAGACCCAAAAAATACATTTTGGATTTTTTTCCCCTCCCCTCTAAAATGAGAATGTGGTGTGTTCTATCACCTGATTTTTCTGAAGCCACTATATTCTGGTTTGGAAGAATTATGAAATAGGGTGACTTTAAGAGAGCTGCCGTTTACCAGGCTCACATGGAAGCAGAGCATGGGCAGGGCCCCCTCTTCCATCAGTTATAAACAGGGCACAGAGTGGGCATCCTCCTGAAGGGTGCACGAGAGCCACTCCCTACCCCTCCACCCCACCAACAGGACTAATTTGGAAAAGGCAGATGTAGCAAAGGAAAACAAACAGAGGCAAAAACTTGTTTTAAAATAATTGGAATTTTCAAATGCACATGAAATTGGCATCTGGTTACCCCGATGCTATAGTTTGGGTCTAGAATGTCTCCCAGAGGCATTTGTGTTCAAGGCTTGGTCCTCAATTTGGTGCTGGTGGGAGGTGATAGAACCATTAAGAGGTGTGCCTAGTGGAAAGAAGTTAGGTGATTGGAACATGCCCTAGAAAGGAATATTGGGAAAGCAGCCTCTTTCTCTCCAACTGCCATGAGGTGATCAGGCCTCCTCTACTCCCATTATGACATATTGTGCCACTGCGGGTCCAAAGCAATAGGGCCAAACACTCATGTACTGAAACCTCTGGATCCATGAGCCAAAATAAACCTTTCCTCTTTTTAAAGTTTATTATCTCAGGTATTTTGTCATAATAATGGAAAGGAACTAACACGCTCCAAACACACAGCTGACCTTGCAGAATATCATCAAATCTATCACTTCTGTCAAGGATAGTAAAGGGACATTTACAGAGTGCTTTATTATGTTTTATAAAACAGGTGTATATCTGTCATATTATTTGGCCCTCGTAACAACTCCATGCTGAAGGCTACATATGAGATCTATTAAGAACATAGCTGTGGAGTCCATTCAATTCGATTAAAATGCTAGACCCTCCGTGTACTAACTGGATCACCTTGGAAGCTTAATTATCCTCCCTAAAGCTGTACTATGAATAAATGAGATCACATAGGGAAACATTTTCCCAGTGCTTGGCCCTTGGCATGCTTACAATAGCTGTTGTTGTTTTTACCTACTCTGTTGTATGCTTCAGTGATTTCAACAACTTGCTCTTTTCCAATCCAGAAATATACTTCTCAAAATGAGGCCTGAGAACTGTTACTAAACCTGCGTAAGCAAACATCAGTATTCATTGAAAGAATGAGTGGGGAAAAAAAACTCTAGCTCAGGATCAATCAGGAAAAGAATAATGCATTGGGAAAGAGTCATTCAGCAAACATTCATATCTGAATTCATAGACCAGGTCATTGAATCTTCATAGCAACCTTTAAAGGTAAGTACCATTTACTTTTACAGATTTCAAAGCTAATTAGTCCAAAAGGTGAGTCATCTTGAATGAATATACACAGCTACTACGTGACAAAACCTGAGATTGAAACCACAGCTTTGGACTCTAGGTCCGGTGCTCTTTCTCTGCACCTCTGCCTCATGATGCATTATGTAACAAGCAGCCCTGTCCATTCCCACACGAGCAGGCTCCATGGGATGGGATGCAATTTCTTTCTAAACCTAAGTTATTTGGCTATGCAGCATGACTGTTTGTTGTATACAGCAGTGGCATACCTGATAACACCATAGGAATGTTCACAGAATTCATAAGCCTTTATCTACAATCTGGCCCGGATCATGCCTTGCAATGGGAAAGTTAAAATTTTTAAAAATAAAGATAGGAAGCAAAGCCTCCTCACCACCACCTCCTTTTGTTCTCATTCTTTAGTTCTATCCACTTTTTTGGTTTAGTTTCCATTGCTGTGATGAAATACCTGAGAAAAACAACTAAAGAAGACAAAATATTTATTTTGGCTCATGGTTTCAGAGGTTGCAGTCCATGGGCACATGGCTCTGTTGCTCCTGGGCCTGTGATGTCAGCATGTCAACAGCAGGGAGTACTTGGTAGAGCAAGGCTCCACTCCTCATGACAAAGAGAGTGAGCAAAGAAGGGGCTGGGGACAAAATATACCCCCCAAAGGCACATCAATGACCTACATCCTGCAACTAGGGCCTCTTCCACCACTACCTCCCAATGGCTCATTCAGCTATGAACCCATCAATAGATTAATCCATCGTTGAGGTTGTGATCCAACCACCTCCCAAAAGCCCTACCTCTGAATACCCTGCATGGGGACCAGGCCTTAAACAACATGAGCTTCTGGGGACATTTCAGATCCAAATGGTAACGACTTCTCATAGGCCGTTTACTGATTTAAAGGGAAAGGGGAAAGAGGACTTGACAAGAAAAAAGGTTAGAAAAGGAAATATGTTATACACACTCAAAACGAAAACATGTGATTAAAGCCTTCAAGAGAAGGGAGCCACTGCTCTCCAACTCCAGCTCTGTCCCAAGCCTCCAGGTGGACACACTCTCTTCCCATTGTTCTCTCATGAGACCTTCCCATGAGAGGGACAAAGAAGGCTGCTGCACATCCTGGTGAGCAAGTGGCCGGGAGGCAATGCATAAGACGACTACACGTTGATTCACTCTGTGATTCTATCAGTTTATTTATAGAGCATCCTTTATGTGTCTGCATATAGCAAATAATAAAAATAGTTTGTCAAACCAACCTAATCATTCCTGTTGCAATGAACAAGATAAACCAATTTATGCCCTGAAGAACCTATAGTCTAGCTTGAACAACAAATATTAAAAAGTAATTACACTAATAATTATGTATTTTCAATTGCAATAAATTCTTTAAAAAAGAACTAAAAATATCATTGTTGGTGGGATTGCAAATTAGTACAACTACATTGGAAAACAGTATGGAGGTTCCTCAAAAGACAGGAATGGAACCACCATGTGACCCAGCTATCTCTACTTCTTGGTATTTATCTAAAAGAACCAAAATCAATTTACTCTAGAGATACCTGCATACCAATGTTTATAGCAGCACAATCCACAATAGCCAAGTTTTGGAACCAGCCCAGGTGCCCATCAATAGATAAATGGATAATGAAAATGTGGCATATATACACAACGGCATTCTACTCAGCCATAAAGAATAAAGAAATTATGTCATTCGCTGGCAAATGGGTGGAACTGGAAAACATCATGCTAAGTGAAATAAGCCAGACTCAGAAAGTCAAGGATCAAATGTTTTCTCTCATACGTGGAAGGTAGAAAGGAAAAACAAAACAAAACAAAAAAAGGGGGATCTTATGAAAGTAGAAGGGAGATCCGTAGAGCAGAAGTGGAGGACCAAGGTGGGGAGAAGGAGGAGAAGAAAAGGGAAAGAACTAGGGAATGAAATTGACCAAATGATGCTAGGTGTACACATGATTATACCACAACACATTCCATTTTTATTTATAACTATAATGCATCAATTAAAAATAAATAAATAAATAGAAGGAAGACCAATAAAGTAAAGAAAGGGGGTAAGGGAGGAAGGAGGCGAGGGAGGAGGTGAATACATGGGATTGAAATGGAGAAAACTGTTATATGCACTTACGAATATGTCAACGTGAACTCCACTATTAGGTATAATATATAATGCACTAAAATTTTTTAACTTAAAAAATTAAAGTAAGCAACTAAAAAAATGGAGTAGGTAATTAAACTAACCAAAAAAAAAAGAATATTATGAGAACAAATCATAAAGTTCATCACCTCTGGGAGTAAAGGAAGACTTTCATGAGCAGGTGACATTAAGAGAAGGAAGGGGAATTTATTTAAGCAGAGAGGAAGGACCAGGATTCCAGGCAGGGAGCAGCAGACTCTTCATCAGGGCCTATGAGCCAAGTGCTGTGCTCCTGCCTTCCTCCTGACCTCCTGACCTCATGATCCTACCAGTCTCCCTGGGCCGCTCTTCTCCAGTCCCACAACTCATTCTCTTCGTTAAACATGTCACTCTTGTTTCTAGGTCATGAAACATGTGCATTTGCTCTTCCCTCTGCAGGGACTGCTCTCAGCCCAGCTTTCCACATAACTGGTCCCTTCTTCTGGGTCCAGGTTATCACCCTGTTCCTAGAAGCCTATCCCCACCCCAGACAGGATGCAGCTCCCTTCACCCCCACTGGTCCCTATCACGGTTCACCAGGTCCTTCACAGTGCTTCCAAGTGCCTGATGATTTGCTTACTTTGGTGTCTATTTTTCCTATCTAGAAAGTACTTTTCATGAAAAGTAAAATCTTGTGGGCCTGACCCAAACTCATCACCTAGTAACAATGGAATAAATTAATAAAGATTCACATTTATGAAGTCTCTAAGTGGTCAGGGGATGTGGCATCTTCTGGGAATAAAAAGGCCAGGGCGGTTAGAACATAGGTGAATGTTGTTAAAGTTTGTTGTTTTCAAATGTATACAGTTGTATGTACAATACTGACAGTTGGCCCCCTGTGGAGGCTCTGAATCTACAGATGCAACTGATTGAAGGTCAAAAATATTTGAAAAAAAATTGCATCTCTAATAAACTTGTAGACTTTTTTCTTGTCATTATTCCCTAAACAATACAGCATAAAGATTATTTAAGTAACATTTACATGGTATTAGGTATTATAAGTAATCTAGAGATTATTTGAAGTATATGGGAGGATGCATCTAGATTATATGCAAACACTCTGCCATCCCAGCCCAAGAGAGCTCACCTATTCCTTTACAGTCTGGCTCTGGGACAAGGGAGGGGAAAATATCCCTTTAGTGTACACAGTGCACACTGAAGACTCATAAACAGGACTAGACCAAGCTCATCAAGGAGGAGTGTATGTTTTATTCTGAGTTTGCAGGCAGGAAGGTATCATTTCCTAGAATTAACAGATTTTTTTCTAACCTTGCTCTAGTCATTCACCCTAGAAAGTGAAGTGAGTGCTGGTGGGAAGGGGGGCCACTGAATAATTAGGAGTTCAACATGTGGAAGGGGCATTCCATTGGCATGAGCCCTTTCCCCCGGAGCTTCCAGAGCTCCCTCATACATTGGATTTGAAGTAGGTGGTTTGAAAACACAGCCTCCCAAGGAAATTCTACCATAAAGTATCACCTGGGTCCCTATGCCAGCTCTCCTTCTGGGCCCTCCAAAAACAAGCCAAAGCACTCAGAAGGAACTGGCAGATGGTTCTCAGCCTTGAATATTCTATTCAAGCAAAAACACTTCATGTCTCTAAGATGGCTGCCCTGGATGGATTATGGATTAATTTGGGGGAGGAGAGACTAGCTAACCAGTCCATACAAATCCAGTAAGGAGTTTACAATGCTCTGTGCAAGATTCAGAGTCCTAGGGGAGAGAGGCTGATCTAGGTCATGGCTTTTCCTTTAGCTAAGGAAGAAAAAGCAACTTTGTTCACATCCCCTTCAGCACAATTCCCAAGGGGGGACAGGTAGTACACAAAATAGACACCGGGGTGTCTCACAGTAGGGAATGTCAGGAGGCTGAACCCCCAAAAATGTACACGACAGTGAATGAAGAAGGGGAGCAAGAAACTAAGGTTTCTTGAGCACCTGTACTACCACACACATAGAATGTGAACTACCTTATATGTACACTTATGTCATTTCATCCTCAGTCGTTCTGAAAGACAGGCACTTTACCCCCATGTATAGATGCAGAAATTAAAGCTAGAGAGGTTAAGTGACTAGCCCAGCACTACCCAACTGATAAGAATGGAAGTGAACATTTGAACTCAGGTTTATCTGATATCTTCACCTTAACTACGCCCCAAGCTTAAGTAACAATTATTCGTGGATTATTGTGAGTCCTCAGGTATATACTGATTGGGGTTCTAGAAGGCAAAAAAGGCAATGCTTTATTTACTGACTCCATTGATGAAATAAAGTACTTCTGTAAAGTGTCGTAAGGGACAGACTAAGAATAGGAAGAAGGGAGTTCATATCCGGCTTTGAACCTTATGATTATGCGACCCTCAGTATCTGAGATGTGGGTTCCTCAGCTAACACAGTCTGATGGCTACCTCGCAGGACATGGCAAAAGCACAGGCTTTGGCATCTCTACCATTTCTTAACCTATCTGTGTTAGTCAGTTTTCCATTAGCATATCAAATACTCAGACAATCAACTTACAAAGATGAAAGGTTTATTTTGGCTCACAGTTTTAGAGGATCCATTCCATTACCAGGCAGACATGTTGCTTTTAGGTCTCTGGGGGAGGGGGCAGCATATCATGGGGGGAGCACATGGCAGAGCTAAACCACTTGCTTCACGGCCAGGAAGCAAAAGAGATCAAGATAGAGACTGAGGTACCATAATCCCACTCAGGGCATGCTCCCAGAGACCTAACATCTACTACTACCAGGCCCAGGGAGATAGCTCCAAGTTGGGGGCCAAGTCTTTAAACACAGGGGCCCTTGGGGGACATTTCAGATCCAAACTATACTATTTTCTAAGTCTCATTTTTCCTATATAAGATACTCTCTCTCTCTCTCTCTCTCTCTCTCTCTCTCTATATATATATATATATATATATATATATATATAACATAATATTTTGTATATACATATATATATAATATATACACATATTATACATATATGTACATATTACAATAATATGTATACATATATGAATATAGTGAATGATGGGATTATTATAAGAATTCAATGAGATTACATAGCTAGATCTTGAGCACAAACACATGCTCAGTAAATATTATTCCCTTTTCATGCCACATAATCCTCATGAGAATGAGGAAAGTTTAATGTATATAAAAATGTTTTAAAAGTTATGACATCCTATACAAATATTATTAAATATAAGTCAAAACTGCTAATAACGTCCATGTTAGAAAGGAAAATTTTAAAACAAAAACATCATTTATCAATAGCCTGAAAAGTGATGGGCTGGATATTTATTTGAAAAAATATATATATATTTGGTAGAAACAAATATGGAGTGACAGAGGACAGCTAGCTGTTCACTAAGCCCATTTCCTCGCTCATCGAAAACTTCCAGCCTCTCCTGCACTGAAGTGTGGCCATGTGACTGAAACCAGTAAACAAACATGCTGTTAAGAATTTTCTGGAAACTATGTATTCATGTTGCAAGGTGGAAGGAGCCTGGTCTCTAAATTCCTGCTTGGAAAAGCTGACCACTGAGCAGGAACATACATTTTGGCTTTACATAAGCCAAAAAGAAAAAAAAATACATATATATATATATATATATATATATATATATATATAATGTTACATTATATATATTTGTGTGTGATGTTAAATATATCTACACACACTCACTCACACACACACACACACACACACACACACACACAATTTGTAACATTATAGCTAATATTATAGGAACCCAGGGTTTCTCAGTCTCAGAGACAATTTAGGCCAGATATTTTGTTGTGGGAGTTGTCCTGTGCTCCTAGTATTAAGCAGAAATCTCTGACCTCTACCCTCCAGATGTCAGTAGCATCCTCTCTCTCCACGGCAACCCCAAATGTCTCCAGTCATTGCCAGTATCCCCTGAGGGGCCAAATTGTCCATGGTTAAGAATCACTGCCTTAACTATACTTGGGAATTAATTCACTTAAAAAAATTAAAATCTCTGCAAGATTGAGGTAGAAGGAATGACTTTGCCCCAAAGTCATGGTGAAACAGCTTAGGATCCTTGCCTAGCACAAAGAATTTGTGTCCAGAAGCAAATTTATTGAATGAATTCTAAGTATTAAAATTTCTAAACAAAATTACACTTCTCCCCTGCTGTTGCTCAACAGCTGAATTAGAGAGAGCATGTCAAAGGCAGGGACTGACACCTCTGAACTCTTCCACCACTGCAAAACTATTTCTTGAGGTGGTTTGAGCCTGGGTTTGGCAATGGCCCTGGAAGAGAAGTGGCTTGGTCTTTCATCAGAGCTATATCCTCCTGCTTGTCCTCAGTGTATAGGAATATAATGATCTGAGAGTGTAGATGGTTTAACATAAAAATCCTCCCACTGCACAGCTTTCAGAAATCATTTTGGTGGAGTAAAAGCCAAGTGGCAGTATATGAGCACTTTCTCTTAAACATTTTATTCATCATTCTAAAAAAACTCATAATGCAAAAATTTTCAACTTATAAAATGTCCACAAGATAAAATTTTTTCATTTTCTTTCTTCTTTTTCTTCACCTCTTTTGAAAGATTTCCCTTCTATATCACTATGCTAAAAACATATTACAGAATCCACAAAGATCTGCTGACCCGGTTTAATCTTAGCGTGTTTCTACAAATCAAAGGGATGTGCTAATCTATTTGAGTAGGCATTTCCATCTCAACGTCAATAAGTACAACACACATAAAAATATAAAACAGTAAACTTTATGAAGAAATAGTGACTTTTATCCCTTTTCCTTAGTTTTCACAGTAAATATCTATTAACTCAGACCTGACAGTAATGTACACCTATTGAAAGTTTAAAAAGCAGAAAAAGTCTGGATTATAAGAAAAAGGATCATGCTTTTGATGGAATCAAAATCCTATTCATAATGATTTTTGTTGTTTTTTATTTCATATATTTTAAACATTTTTTGAAAGTGCATAATGAATTCAGGAATCAGATAGGAGTCAGGTAAGTGTGGAATTTTGAAATCTATCAAAATGTGAATATGGTAACTTAATTTTTACTTTTTAAAAATATCACATAAAACAATTAAAAATCAGGTTATCTACAAATCTTACATATGTATATGCATTGCATCTCTAGACTGTCAATAACTTAATTTGCTACTTCATTCCTAGTAACGTAGGCAGGTAGGAACTGGCTCTGCTTAATTTGCACTTCTCAAGGGAAAACACGCCAAACTAAGAAGAGCAGGCACTTTTTTGTATGTAGTTAAGTCTAAATAGAATCACTAGTATTAACTAGTTAAGCTCCTGGGAAATCAAAGTCCCATCACTAACTACCATGTATAAGTAAACACCCCCAAAACTTCCCATACAAATATTACCTGCCACCGTAAGCAACCTCACAGTAGATAAACGGAGCTGCTCTTGAGTCCCCTTAGTTATCATTATCATTATATTATGATTTTAGTTCGGCGATTTTGTGCATACACTGGAAATATATACGCACAGTAAATCTCTTTGTATAGATGCATTAATATTCAGCATGTATATGATAGCCAGCAATAGCACAACATCATTCATTTTCAAATCCGTGCTCATTCTTGTTATGCATTTGCATCAAAGAACAGAAGGCCGGTGAGTAATCCTTCAAGGAAAAGTTAGCAGAGGCTGAGTTACTGTGTGAATGAGAGGAGGGAACATCTCGAAGAACTCATATTACCTCTTTGTTATGTTCACTGGAATCTGGAGAAAAAAAAATGTGCACAAGCTGGCCAGGCTGCACATTTTGCAGTAGCCCTGATGGTAGCAATAGGTCGAGAGCTTGCTGCCTAGCAAGAGTTTTTCCAGCTGGAATTTGGGGATCGACTAAAAAAAGTTCTTCCCCTGAAAGATGGATTAAATTGATCATTTTTTCCTAGACATAGTGCACTTCAGGCTCATTTTGCTTTGTAATTAAGAAGAAAGCCAGAAACATCATTTACACATTAAGAATTTAATAGATATATTTTTCTAGCTTTATGCATTAGCACAGGACAGCCCATTAATGAAATAAGTCTTCCTTCAGGGTCAATTTAGATGGCTGTAATCTTCTGCAAATATATTGCAAATGAGGATCATTTAATGATCTTAAAACTAACTGCCAGGAGAGGATTGTTATAACTCTCCAGACAACAAAAAGAGACTTGGCATGGTGAGCCGTATTCTTTCTTTAATTTAACTAATGTTTAATTTCTGGCCACTACATTTTAAGAATTTTGCAAATATTATCTTCTGTTTAGGTTAGTCTCTGGCTTGCTGACCTGGGAGGTTAATTCTGATTATGGAAAGCTCAGGGCAGCATTAAATGATCGATAAAAAGAAGAGAGTGTTGCACTGATAAAAGACATCCTTCCCTTACATCGTCTTTATGATTTTCAGCCTTGCTACCCTCCCTTGGTCTGGCCCAGCTCCTCCCCAGCTGCAGAACTTTCTGCCTGACTCCACTAGCCCGTATATATTGATATCTACTGTCATAACAACACTTAGCATGTGTGCAGCATTCAAGCACTTAAAAAATTTCACGTGTGATCTTATTTTCCCCTGAAAACAACATTAGATGGCAGGTGTGCAGCATGTCACTTTCCCTTTTATAACAACAACAAAGGGATCTGAGATTCAAAGGGACTAAATGCTGGGCTGGAGCCCAAGCTCCCATTGCACTTATTCTACCCCTAGCGAGTGAGAGCTAAAACTCAGGGCTTCTGACTCTGGATCCAGTCTCCATCCATATCAACCTTGTAACGCTTCATCTTTGGGAAAGTAAGCTGCAGAGGCCTGAAGGGAAGATTTGGTATAAAGCATGCATGCTTTCAGAGAACGTACAGTCTAGATGGAGAAACAACAGATTTCCTCCTAAAAATATAGCAGACTGTGTGTGATAATGGTGAAAGCAACAGAATACATAAGAAGTGTTAAGCTCATGGAGCAGCTGGGGGGGTAGCTCAGTGGTAGAATACATGCTATGCACAAGGCCCTGTGCTCAATCCTCAACTTCTTAAAACAAAGTTCATGGAAAGAAGAAATATTATGGGATCTCTAAATCGGGGAAAATTTCCTGGAAAAGGAAAACTTGAAAGAAGGGCAATAATATGGAAGGAATTAAAGCTGTCAGGCAAGAGGCAAAGTATAAGAATATAGGACTGAGCTGAGGGTGGGGCTCAGTTGTAGAGCTCTTACCTGGCATGTGTGAGGCCCTGGGTGTGATTCTCAGCACTGCATAAAAATAAATAAATAAATAAAAGTATATTTAAAAAAAAAAAAAGAACATAGATCTTTGGAGGCAGAGGGGCATGGGCTCAAGTTCTGGCTTCATCATGAACTGGGTGAGTCTAATCAAGTTACTTAATTTCCTTAAGCCTCAGTTCTTTACCTGTAAAGTGGAAACAATCAATAGCACCTACCTTCCCAAGTTGTTATTAATAATATGTGGGGTACTGTATGTCAAGTGCTCAGTTTGGTGTCTGTGCAGAATCAGTGTTCACTACTGACATAGCTTAAGCAAAGGAACAGAGATGAGATGTAAGAAAGGCTACCAGAAAATGATAATTAGACTAGTCAGGTTTGAGCAAACTTTTATGAAAAAAGAGTAATGAGAAAATCCTGGGGAAAGTTCAGATTAGATTTTGGGGACCCTTGAGTGCCAAGATAACAGGTTTTGCCGAAGGGCTTTCTATTTCTATGTGCAATCAAAATCCTTTCTGGAAGGGCCAGAATGTAGTTCAGTGGTAAGGCATGCTTACCTCACATGTGCAAGGTTGTGGGTTCAATTCCCAGCACTGAAAAAAAAAAAAGTTTCTGAAAACAATCTTATTCTCGATATATAAAATAGAAACAAGCACACTAGCTAGGGTGGAGAATCTAGAGCCCACCTGCTCAGCACCCTCACTGTCCACAGCATCCCTTGGAAGGACACTTTTTTCCTGGTGAGGGGAAGCTGTGAAATCTTCTTCTCAGGCAAGTGATATGAAAAACACTGGTCCTGCAGCAGCAGGCAGAATGTGAGGATAGAGACAGGAGCAACTGCTTTGCGCCCTGTTGTGGCAGTCGGGTGATACAGGTTTGAAATGGAACAGAACTGTGGCAGTGAGAACAGAGAGGGACAGGTGCCAAAGACATTACCAAAGACAGGTCTCTGTGTGTTGTCTGGGGTGGGGTGGATGAGGGGAAAAGGTTCAAAGATGATTGATGGGCTATGGTCCCAGTAGTTACTGGTGGATTGTGTCACTCTTCAATGATCAAGGAAATCATGTTAATTCTAATAGGTAGTAATGATGGCTAAGGCCAATTATGATCTCACAAAATTCTGAGTAGTTTCAAGTAACTATACCTAAGTTTATTGTTTGGGATGATAATGAATATAAATTAGTAGGGGATAGAGTGAAAAATAGGATTCCTGGTCAGAAAGTTTAGAAAACATTGAGTAGAGAAAAGTTAAACGGGTGTCCTTGCACAGACTTCTGATTCTTTAACCTGCTGTGGTACACTGTGAACTTTTTTTTTTGGTACCAGGGATTGAACTCAGGGGCATTCAACAACTGAGCCAGATCCCCAGCCCTATTTTTTTGTATTTCATTTAGAAAGAGGGTCTCACTGAGTTGCTTAGTGCCTTGCTGTTGCTGAAGCTGGCTTTGAACCTGCGATCCTCTTGGCTTTGAACCTGCGATCCTCCTGCTTCAGCCTCCTGAGCCGCTGGGATTACAGGCGTGTGCTACCACTCCTGTGAACTTTTAAGAAAAAGATGTAATAAGCAGATTCCCTCAAATTTATTTAACCATATTTCTATTGGATTAATGTGTCTTGGAACTCATTTTCACACATGCTGCTCTGTGGAAGCCTACAAAGAACACTTGATCAAAGATTCATTCCAATGATCACTCATTGGAAATGCGCCATGTGTCAGGGACAAGGCTTCTGCCCTCAAGGAACTCAGGGTTTGGCAGGGCTGGCTCACCTATAACCCACACTATATACTCAGAGTATTTACAAAATTCAGGAAATATTTTGAAAACAGCAAGTAATTCATGTGGCTATAAATAAGAATGCCAAGGGAGTTCTGAGAAAGGTAGGTGATAAGGCTTCAAAAGTAGGCAACATCATTATTATTACTATTAGCTATCATCTACTGAATGCATAGTATATGTTAATAATCATGCTAAGTATCTTACATGCATTGCCACATCAATAAATGTTAACTATAGTCCCTTACGGTAGGTACTATTATCATCCACATTTTACAGGTGCAGAGGCTTCGAGAGGTTATTGAACTTACTCAAGGTCTCATGCATCTTAACACCTCGAAGCCCAAACACAACCCCAGACCTCTCAGAACTGAGGTCTGTGAGTTTAACCATTGTGATTCACCAGCTTAAACCTTATGCGTCATCCTAAGGAGTTTGGACTCTGCATGGAAGCCTTGAGGAGCCACAGAGATTCTATATCTCTTCCTCTCCTTTGACAAATCTCTGAAAACACTTTGAGTCAGACCCATACACAAAACAGAAGGAAATGACACTTGCTAAACTAGCAAACCACATCTGCCTTGCAGGGATGCTCATGAGTCACAACCTTCAAACTGCCTAGGGATTTTCAAATGAAAGGCCCTTATGTGTCTGCAAGAAACTATCCTGCTGGGTTATCTTCTTCAATAACTGTCTCTGAGTGTGGCAATGTTGCCCCATGAAAATTTTGCTTTACTTTACCTTCTTCAGACACCCTGCAGCTCTACAGTCTGCCTGTCGTGTGGGTTGACTGAGATCTAACTTTCAAAGTCATGCATTCTATGGTAAGTGTATTTTAAACCATGCAGTATCACATTAAAAAGAAATGGCAGTCATTCTGCCCTGGAAACTGTTCCCTAGCATGACATTACTTTAATTCACTTGCTCCTTGTAATCAAGATCTAATAAACAGCACCTTTAAATAAGTCCTACACACAGCCTGCATTGTTACAATCAATTGAACTACTTAAAAAAGAAAACCTCTGAGGCTATCCGGAGGCATTCTGTGCTTCCCTCTGTTTTATGGCACAACCTTAGACACAATGTGTAAAAAGGTCAAGACAGCATGCCGGCTTCAGCCTTAAACAGCAGAACACTAATTAGTTTTAGGGACAATGGGCTTCTGTTAGTGTGTTCTAATATTTTGATGCTTAGTTTTGTTTGAAACTTCAACCATGGGACACAAAAGCTCTTCTCTCCCAGTTTTGCCTGTCCTGATTTTTCCACCCCATGGCGTTTTTGAACTAAGCGTACATGTTTTCTCGTTCTGTATTTTCATTGAAAGTTTGTTCCAAAACTTAATTTCAAAATAGTTCATTGAAAAGGAGAACCCAAACGGCGGTGTAAAGAGAAACCCAATATTTCTCTATTAGTTTCAAGCATGTTTTCAAAGTGTAAATTGCATTAAAACACTCTATCAATGGATTTTTAATATATATGGGAGGCTACTATGTTGCAAATTATTGAATGTGGACTTCTGGATGTTAATTTTTTTAAAAAAAAATGAATTTCCATGTTCCTGAATTCTATTTTAAATAAATTGGAGAAATAATGTAGTTTTTTAAAACCCAACTATTGCTGTTTTTATTTTTTCCATTACATTTGTATCTATAGTGTTTTGGTTTATTTGGGTTTTTTTTGTTTTGTTTTTGGGTTTTTTTTTTAAATATAAATTCTTACTCTTCTCCTTTATATAGGCAAATTTCTGGAAATTTCTCCAGGAAAAGCAATTGAAATTTTTTTTAAAAATTGATACATTATTAACAAATTGATATCTTCTTCAAAACATTGAATATTATAAATAATTATGGTACAGTATAATACAGGGTAACATTCCATAAAATGAAAGAAACTGAATGAATTTTTCTCTGTTAACTTAGGAATTACGAGTTCCTTGTACAAGTCAGAATTGCATCACGTTTTGGTAGTGCTCATTGCTATTTAAAAATCAGTTTGTTCAACATAGTTCTCGAAACACTGGCCAGAG
Organism: Marmota marmota marmota; assembly: GCF_001458135.2. NCBI lineage: Eukaryota > Metazoa > Chordata > Mammalia > Rodentia > Sciuridae > Marmota > Marmota marmota. The sequence continues at coordinate 3,867,328 of NW_026000082.1, read as the reverse complement.
CAATTAGACAGACGAAAGAAATTAAAGGCATAAAAATAGGAAAAGAAGAACTTAAATTATCACTATTTGCAGATGACATGATTCTATACCTAGCAGACCCAAAAGGGTCTACAAAGAAACTATTAGAGCTAATAAATGAATTCAGCAAAGTGGCAGGATATAAAATCAACACGCATAAATCAAAGGCATTCCTGTATATCAGCGACAAAT
>NW_026000082.1:3823416-3866811 GCF_001458135.2 Marmota marmota marmota | reverse complement strand
ATGGGAGTTCATAACCCACTTGAATCAAAGTGTGAAATATGATATGTCAAGAACTATGTAATGTTTTGAACAACCAACAATAAAAATTAAAAAAAAAAAAATCAGTTTGAGCTTTAGAGCATCTCTGGGGCTGGGCGTGGCTCTGGGACTGGGCGTGGCTCCAGGACTGGGCGTGGCTCAGGGGCAGAGCACTTCCAGCCAGAGCTAGGCCCTGGTTTCCATCCGCAGCAGTAGCAGCACCACAGTGAAACAAACCAAAACAACAACAAAAAAAAGCTTCTGTTGCTGGTCTCCCTTGAGATTAAAAGCAATCAAATCTGTAGGTGGGGGGAAGGGAAATCCATACTTTTCTTGATCCCCTGCGCTGACGTAGCTATAGTGTACAGAAGCTGAACTTTCATTAAAAGAAAATAGAGTCCCTGGCCCTTCATCCTGTAAAGATGGCGTCTTTATACCGTAAATCAATACCCTGCTGTTCGGTTCGCTCTGCGGCAGCATAGACCAAGACCATACAGCATGGAGGGATATGGGAGCATCTCTCCAAGCCATTCCTTCTTCCCAGGTGTCAATTTAATTGTTATTAGGCCAGATATGAAAAAACAAATCCAGCTATAAAGCCAAAATCACAATGGGATACCTGTGGGTGTGCTATAGACTGCTTACCATGTGCCAGGCACCGTACCAAGCACAGAAGGGCACTACCTTATTTTATCCTATTTGATAGTCATTGTCTCTAATCTCTATTTTGAGAGGAGAAGCCTGAGACTCAGAGAAGTTAAAATTGCTGACTTAAGCATGCTACAGGGACACTGCTACATCGATGTTCATAGCAGCACAATTCACAATAGCAAGACTGTGGAACCAACCTAGATGCCCTTCAATAGANATATGTAAATCAATGGATGTGTAACTGATGTGATTCTGCAATCTGTATATGGGGTAAAAATGGGAGTTCATAACCCACTTGAATCAAAATGTGAAATATGATATATCAAGAACTATGTAATGTTTTGAACAACCAACAATAAAAATTTAAAAAAAAATCGTATGCAACTCTCTTCTTCCTGAGAGGCACAATTGCAGTCCCCTCAACTGGCAATCCTGGATAAGGGTGATGATAGGACTCTGGGGCTTCTGCTGTTCTGAGGTTTTGATGGGGGGGGGATTCTCTCCTTGGCTTGGCAGCCTTTAAAATGTGTGGTGCAGAGTCAGATTGCTTTGTGAAAGTAACCTGCATGAGTTAGAACGATTGCCTGAGGCCTTTCTCATGCAACCAGCGATGCTTGCTGAGAAGTCCTCTCTGCCATCTAGCCAAGGGTGGCTGCCTGCCGTCCTCACACCCAGCCCATACCCAGGATTGGCTCATGGTGGGCTCTGCCTGAAGTCCCTGGGCTCCTCCTCAGTTTTCCAATTCTCTTCATTGTGATTCATTAGTTCATTCAACACATATTTATTCAGGGCCTACTGTCTATTAGGATTGGACATACCTTCATTCGTTGCTTTAACCCATTTATTGAGTACCTACTATCTACTAGAATTTTACATATATTCATTAGAACCTTCAACACATTTATTGAGTGCCTACTGTCTACTAGGATCTGTTCGGGGAGCTGAGAACTTGGCAGCCAAATAAAAGAACAAGAATGAAGTTCTAACCCAGAGCTTACATTTTAGTGCAACAATTAATCACTCATTACACCTGTCCCAGAGTGGAGCGTTGTGGATACCAAGGATGGAGGTGGTCATCCACCACCAGGTTTCAAACAGAGCTCTAGTGACACAGTGTCCCGTCAGAAACCACCTCTCTAGTGAATTAAACACAGACCTCTGGTTTCTGAATCACAGCAACCTGGTTAGGTGGGCACACAGACTGTCATGCCACTTTTGGCCAAGTTCAGAGCTGGTGGACTTCCATGTTTCTGCTCTTCCCTCTAAGGAGTCACCCTGATTTCACCAGCTTGACAGTTCAACCTGTTGATTTTTTGGCCCCATTTCATCATCACTTGCTGCTAGTGCCTTGGATGTGCTCCCCTGTACCCTAGCTGTGCTCCACTATGCCTCTGCTATGCTCCTCTATGCCTCCGCTGTGCCCCCCTGTACCCTGGCTGTGCTCCCCTGTGCCTCTGCTATGCTCTCTTGTGCCTCTGCTGTGCTCCCTGGAGTCCTGGTTGTACTCCCCTGAGCCCTGGTTGTACTACATCTGACTGTAAACCTGGCCAGGAAGCAGGTATGCTAAAGTGAAGACCTGGCTCTGAAGACTTGGATTTGTTTCTGGAAAACTCTAAACCACCAACTTAAAAAAAAAAAAAAAGGCACATATCAACTGTATTTTAATAGCAAGTAAATTATTTTTCAAGAATGTAGCTACTAGAGCACCACAATACCCAATACGTCTTGGCTCCTAACTCAATATTTTTAATTACTTGCCTTTATTGGTCAGACAAAATGTAGAGTCAAGTTTCAAGTAATACCTTTTATTGGACTAATGGTAGAATATTGACAGATAAGCTTTGGGGATACGGAAAACTCCCCTCAAGGTCAGGAAGGGATTGACTCTGAGGAAAGGATTTCTGTAGGCAGAGAAGCCTCTCTGTCAATATGGTACAGATTGTCCGATAAATGGTATTACTCAAAACAGTATCTGGGGTTCTGCTTTAACATTTAAAAAAAAATGAGGCTTGTGGGCTAAAGACGTCATTATATATAGAATGGAGCTTATGTAAGCCAGTCAAGTGCTTTTTCTAAACTTCCATTTCGTTATCTTAGAAATGAGGATAAGAGCCAGGTGCAGAGGCTCATTCCTCTGCACCTGGCAGAGGAATCCCAGCAACATGGGAGGCTGAAGCAGGAGGATCACAAGTTCGAGGCCAGCCTTGGCAACTTAGCAAGACCCTCAGCAACTTAGTGAGACCCTGTCTCAAAAAGAGAAAAAACAAATAAACAAACAAAAAAAAAAAAAAAAAAAACCAAAACTGGAGGTGTAACTCCCCCAGAGAAGAAAATCTATCCTGTTGACTTCATAGGGTTATTGTGTCCCATTAGCTAATGTTGGTGAAAACATTTTTATCATTGGAAAGTGTGATAAAATATGTGATATGATTATTATTGATCACTAATATATCTAAATTATTAATGATAATAAACCAAAGTGAATAGACAACGAAAAAGTGCTAGTACTAAAAATTACATGGTGGGAGGTTTTTTTTTAAATTTGTTTCAACGCCGATGATTTGTATTGCTAGTTCAAGTCGGCATGATACTCCTGCGTCCCTACTGTGGGCCAGGCACTGCAGTGACATAGTTCTCCATCAGCGTCCTTGTTCAGCAGCTGAGGCTGCTGACAAATAAAAGCAAACCGGACAGGGAAAGGCAGCCCTTGTCCCACACCATAGCGACAGGGCTCCTCCTTTATACCCTCTAGGCCTTGTCTTCCCAGGCTGTCGGGGTGAGCCATTCCATCAACAAAACCCTAATAATCTGATGCTGATTATAAAAAGAGCAAATCGATGCTGCTCGGAGCCCTTCATCAGTTCTCAACAAAAGCTCTGTGTTCTGCTCCAGAAAGAACCGTGGAATTCTGAAGAGGCTCTTCTTTCATTCTGGAACACTCAGGATAACAATTCCCTTGACTTCTTTTGTAATCAAATCCAAATAAATAAACCAGGACTTCCAAGGAGCTCTAGGAGTCTAGCCTTGCCTATGCAAACTGATATAAACACCTCATCCTTGAAAAAAATCCTTGCTATTAATCTTTTAAATAGCAGCCACTCAGAGCACTTTAGAGTATTTGCTTGAATCTTAATATTCTCCAGAGTAATAGAGGTTATAGTTTTGCTAAAAGATGTTATTTTTTTCCAGACTTTTTTAATTTTATTTTGAGACTAATGCTGATTTTTTTTTTTTTTTGGTACCAGGGCTTGAACTCAGGGACACTTGACCACTGAGCCACATCCCCAGCCCTATTTTGTATTTTATTTAGAGACAGGGTCTCACTGAGTTGCTTAGCACACCTCATCTTTGCTGAGGCTGTCTCTGAACTCACCATCCTCCTGCCTCAGCCTTTTGAGTTCTTGGGATTACAGAGATGCACCATCATGCTGGACTCCAAGGTGCTATTTTTAAAACAACTCATTGGACAAGAGCATTCTAACTACTAACTACTTCTTGAGAGTATTTCTCCTATAAGAGGCAGTAAGTTACAAGAGTGAGTATTCTAAGGAACTTCACATGCTCTTTGGAGATTTTTAAGAGCTCTATTTGAAATCCATGTCTATAGGGTACCATCTGAACTGAATTAACTGAGGATGTTAATGGAACAACTGGTTTCATAGATCCTTTTTGCTAAAAGAATACACAGACTCAAATATATTGATGTCTTTTTTAAAAAAGGCATTTTTATTAATTGTTGATGAAATTTTTTATTTTATTCATTTATTGGTATGTGGTGCTGAGAAAAAAAAAAAAAAAAACCCAGTGCCTCATACATGCTAGGCAAGCGCTTTACCACTGAGCCACAACCCCAGCCCATATATTGATGTCCTATTAAACTAATCCAAATTTGGCTGATTTTGCTCATTTCTTCAATAATTCATCCAACAGTTCTTTCCTGGATACCTGTGCATCAGCCGCTGTGCTAGACATTAGGTTAGTCAGTCTGCGAGGGACACACACAGAGGGTAGAGCCGGGAAGGGCGAGAGGAAAGGCTCCCCAGAAAAGATGAGGCTGAAGCAGAGTGGGAAATGCAAGAGTCGGCTGGAGAAACAAGGAGCTAGTGGTGAGGGAAATCCAGAGGAAATAGCATATACCAAGGCCCTGGGAAAAGAAGGCAAACCTCACGGTGTCTACTGCAGGATGCCCACTAACTTCCTCCATGAGCTGGTCTCAGTTTCCCAGGCTCCCTACCACCCAAGGGCTGCTGCATTGCGAATTTCTCTGCTTAGTGTCCTCAGTGGTGCCCCAGGTAATTTGGGTGCCTCAGCAAAGCCCTTCCCTGGGTGGAGGAGGGACGGCCCATGCACATCACACTTGAGGAAAGCAGATGTATTCTATTCCCCAAACACTCGACCTCTGGGAAACCCAGTCCTGAAGGACAGTGGGAATCATTTGTAAAGTTGAAATAATAGCCTTCAGCCTTAGTATCACAATCAATCCAAAATTTGCCCTCAGTGAGGAGCCATGTCCTTCTTATACAGAAGAGAACTGGGCTTCCTTTCTCATTTCTAATGTCACCGCAGGCTGTTGTCCAAGGAATTTCCATTCCTGGACAGCAAGTGCATTCAAATGAAAAAGGAAATGAAGGTAGGTGAAGGCAAAACTGGGAGCAGACACCAAACTTGAAATATCAAGAAATCAATAACTGTACACACAAAACTCAATAGCACTATTTTACATTCAGGCCATTTATTCCCTCAGGCTACTGTTTTGTTCCAGATGCCTTTTAAAAAGGAGTGATAACGAGGAGCAACTGGGTGCAGTGGTGGCACTGGGGTTGGTTTGTCCCAGGCAAAAGCAATGTGTGCCAAAGGTATTTTTGTGATGCACCTCTGAAAATAGGATTTTTTTTATTTTAAAAAATCCAAATGCAATGTTATAAAGATACAAACACAGCATTAAAGATAATAATATCTCTGGCCACATGGATGAATTGTGACCTATACACATGGTTTCCATTCTCAAAATTCACTATCAATTCAGACTACACGTAATTGGCCAGACTTCAGTAAATCAATATTAGTTTCAAGAATGCACAGTTTTCCGGGCATCCAAGGACTCAGATTCCTCGAGTTGTTTCAGACAGATGTGTAATTTGACAAGGTATTATTGTGATCTTATAAAACTAGGGGGTTTATTTTTGTATGTTGTTTCTGCTTTTCGTAAGAAAACCTATAAGACTATGACCCATGAAAAACCACAGCCCTGAATAATAATCTTCAAGAATTAAAAAAAAAATTGCATTGCTGAATAAACTCTCCTTTATGAGAAACGCCACAGGGCTACTTTTTGCAGATGAGAGAAATGCATTGGTATGATGTGTGCTTCTTCCCAACCACATGTTCTATGCCCCATTCGCACCCTGTAGCATAGGCCCTCCCCAAGCACATAAAGCAAGTCTTCCTCATGACCTCCTCTGGGATCTCTTCTGATTAGCTGCAGAGAGAAATTTTCCACTACTATTGTCGTTAATTATTTATTCATTCCAAAAATACTTGCTGAACACCTGCTGTGTGTCAGGCATTGTGATAGATGCTAGACTCACAATGGTAGGAAGGATGGACTGGCTTCGGCACGGACACCGTTTATAGTCCAGTACTTGGAGATACACGGAAAAGGATGGTTTCATGAGAGTAGGGGGGTATAGAGGATGTGTGGGGACTTATGGGAATGGACAGAGTGTACCTAAGTAGGGGCACTAATCCAATTTGAAGGGTCAAGAAACTTTCCTGGGCTGGGCATGGTGACCCACACCTGTAACTCCAGCAGCTTGGGAGGCTGAAGCAGGAGGATCTCAAGTTCAAAGACAGTCTCAGCAACTTAGCAAGGCCCGAAGCATCTCAGTGAGACCCTGTCTCTAAATAAAATAGAAAAAGGGATGGGGATGCGACTCAGTAGTTGAGTGCCCCTGCCTTAAATCCCCAGTACAAAAGAAATTCCTGGAAGGTAGGCTATTGTACTTGAGTGCTGAGCCAAGGGAAAAATAGAGATGTGGGTGCAAAGACCAAAAAAAAAATTTTTTTTAAAAACGGCTTTCAGAGGCTGTGTGGTTAATTTTATGTGTCAACTTGTTTAGGCTAAAGGATGCCCAGAGAGCTGGTAAAATATTATTTGATTGTGTTTGTGAGGGTATTTCCAGAAGAACAGATTACCATTTGGATCAGTAGACAGAGCCATGAAGATCCACCCTCACCAATGTGGACATGCATCATCCAATCTCTTGAGGCCCCATGGAGTCAATGCAGAAGAACAAATTCATTCTCTCTTCTTAAGCTGGAACATTCAGCTTCTCCTGCCCTTAATCATCAGCACTCCTGGTTCTTGGCCTTCAGAGTGGGACCAGGACTTACTCCACTGGCCTCCTGGCTCTGGAACCTTTAGGTTTGTTCAACTAGAGCTACACCAGCTCTCCTGGGTCTTCAGCTTGCAGATAGTGAGAGACCTTCCTGATCACAGGAGCCTATCCCTCATATCAAATCTCTATCTATCTATCTATCTATCTATCTATCTATCTCCCTGTTTCTCTCTGATTCTAGAGAATTCTGACAATGACCTAAAAAATAAAAAAAATTAAAAAAATGATTGAAAAAAAGCAAACTGACCTTAAGCTATTTATTTAGAACTAGTCTGGGAAAAGCCAATCTAAACATACATCAGGTAGAACAGTAGAAAACAAAAAGAAATCCAAAAACTGGGTTCAAGGCCAAAGATTTAATTCCTATAAGCTATGTGATCCAAGATGAATCATTTAGACTCTCTGGGGCGTGGTTGCTTTTTTCTCTTGACGTGAAAGTAAAATAGCAATGTACCTCTTGTGCCCTTCCTATAGAGTTGTTAGGCTCAAATGAATTAGTAGTTGTGAAAATACTTTTTAAACTATAAAGCATTACCAAAATGTTAGTTATTGTTATTAAAACAAAAGTAGAAGTGGGCTAGCAGACTTAATAGGATTTAGATACAAGAAAGAAAGAGATTATGAATATAAAGTGAAAGATAGTTCCCTTTCTTGCTAGGGTAATGACCAAAATTAATTTCTCAAAGCCTGGGAAATTTGCCAGAAATATAAGAAGGAGGTGGAAATTCTTATTTTTTTTTTTAAAAAAAGGAAGAAATGTAAAATGTGATTTTAAAAAAAAGGAAGAAGCAGTGCTTGGATAGAGGGAAGAACTGCTCCCTATTTAACATGTCAGAGAGGGAAAGCAACATGTCAAATGTACTATCAAGAAAGTTCTTAGGAGTGCTAATGACCATATAGAATTTTCAGCAGCTAAAACATTTAACTGAGTGCATAGATTTAAAAAAGGAAATGTAAGCCCACTGGTGTGAAAAATGAGGGTAAAAAGTGAAGCCGAGGTGAAACGGCTGTACAAAACTCAGACGATAAAATCATATATGGAAGTGGAGCAGAGAGACGGGAGAGGAAAAAAGAATTCCACAACAACACAGATACCCACTAGGAGCAACGAGTAGGCTGAGCCTGCCCTCCTGCACTCCAGGCTGGGAAGAGACAGGGCCCCAACCTGTCCCCGGGGGCTCAGTGGGCACCTGCACATCACTTAGGGCATTTTGGAAGCAAACAGAATGGAGAGTGATCATGGCCTTGAGACCTAACAACAGAGGGACTAAGATCCATCTGAAAGAGAGATCAAAGATATTGGAGTTGTTTGTGGCCCTTTGAAGCAAACAAGAAAATAATCACAGCTTGCAGCTAAGGCTGCAGGATCACAGATGAAGATGGCCGGGCTCTCCTGGGTCTGAGGATCACACTGCTGGGCTCCCCCTGGCCCCAAACATTGCTGAACGTCCTGGGCAGCTTCTACTGGAATAAAGGAGACACCGAAGGTGTCATTTAGGACAAAATTCAAAGGAGAGAGGCAGTGTATCAACAACTGTAGCTTCCTAGCATTACTTTAACTTCGTCATTGTCACCATCATCGACGTCATCATCATCATTAGGCTCTTCATCATAAAACATGACAATCATGTCCAGATAGGTGTCAGACATTCTTCTAGGTAGTTTATGCATATCGTACCGTTTAAAACTCCTCTGTAAATTATTCCTAGGCTACAAAGAACTTGTGGTTCAGAGTGGTTATGCACTTCATTCAGGGTCACATAGCATTTAAGCAACTGGGTGACTCTATTGCTCATGACCTTTCTCTCCCTTTTTCCCCCCCCAGCACTCGGGATTGAACAGAGGGCCTTGCACATGCTGGGTAAGTGCTCAACCACGGAGCTACACCCCAGCCCAGATCATGACCTTTCCATAGGAAACAGAAACAAAGTGTGGACTGTAGTAGACTGCAGTGGAATCATCAACCATGCCAGCAAAGAAAGGTAGGAGGGTGGGATGTCTCTCTGAATTAAGCAGATTTATAGGGAACTAAGCCATGGATTGTACTGAAGACCATCCACAGAAGCTATTTGTCTACAGACTGAAATGATGATGAATATCTGCGGAGATGCTCTCAGCAGGTGCTTGGGACTGGCCTGTGTCTAGGTCACAGGTCAAAGCAATTCTTCTTGCACCACTATAGGTAAGACACCAAAGACTAAAGTCACACAGGGTCAGTCTCAGCACCAGAGACAGCAGAACTGGTGGAGGAATGGGGCCCAAGGGACCTGGGGACCTTGTTCTGGGTACCATAGCTGAAAGCAAAAGGAATAGTAATTACCATTTATTGAGACTAAGAGTCAGGCACTGTGCTAAGTGCTTTGCATAGAATAAGAAGCCAGGCACAGTGGCACACACCTGGAATCCTAGGGACTCAGAAGGCCAAGGCAGAAAGATCACAAGTTCAAGACTAGCCTGAGCAACTTGTGAAGACATAAGTAAACTGGTGAGACCCTGTCCAAAATAAAAAATTTAAAAATTTAAAAGATGTAAGGATGTGGCTCACTGGTTAAATACCCCTGGGTTCAATCCCTGGTACCAAAAAAATAAAAAAAGAGTACAAAGCTGATAGGGCAGTAAGAATGTGTGACTAAGAACTGCGCCTGTGAACAGCAAGAGCCTCCGAATCCCCATTCAGGCTGAGTGCCCCACCTGGGTTACAGGTGTAAAGGAACAAGGCCAGGAGCCACATTGCCCATAGATTGCAGAGACAGGAAATTGTCACAATGCAAGAGAGCACCGGCTATGCCTTTAGCACTGTGTGAGCAGTCATCTCTGCAATCATATGATTTTTTTTCTGAAATGCAATGAAAGCATTAAAAAGGAATGGTAGGGGCTGGGGTTGTGGCTCAGCGGTAGAGTGCTCACTTTGCATGTGCAAGGCCCTGGGTTCGATCCTCAGCACCACATAAAAATAAATAAATAAAATAAAGGCATTGGGTCCAAGTACAACTAAAAAAAAATTTTTTTTTAAAAAGGAATGATAATGTGCAAACTACAAGCGGGTAACACCATTCCACAATGACAGAAGATTATAAATACTAAGTTCTACCAACTTTCTGAAGCTCAGTTCCTCCCTGTCACCTATTAGATTTAGGACACAGGTTCTTATCTTGGCTCTGCCACTTTACTGTGTATCCCTAGGCAAGTTAGGTAGCCAGTCTGAGGTCATTGCTGACATTCCTGACGTTGTTGTAATCAACAAGTACAATCGATGTCCAGAGTGTCTGCCAGGCACTGTTCTTGGCATTGGGGATAAATTTGTCGGGGAGAGAAGTAGACCTGGGCCCTGTGCTCAGGGATCCTCCATTCTAATAAGGGATAAGAGAAAATAACAAACATACAAGGTCAATGGTGGTAAGTACTGTGAAGAATAAAGCAGGGGCAGATTACATAGAGGAACAAGGGATGTTATCTTACTTGTGATTAGCAGAGAAGCCTTTATTAGAAATTGAACAGGGACCCAGATCAAGTAAAACAGCAAACCATTCAGATATTTGGGAAAAAAATATTCTAGGCAGAGAGAATGGCAAATACAGAGACGTGAGCCTGGTGTTAGGAACAAGGGGTCAGCCTGACCAGAATGGTGTATCGCAAGGGCAGATTAGTGGGATGTAAGGTCAGGGGGTAAGTGGGACCAAACCTGTGTTGGGTCTCTCCCCTGGGTAAGCTCCGACTCACTGTGGAGTTGTGACAGTTAGATGAGGTGCTAAGAGCAGAGTGCCTCATACATACTAGGTGCTCAGTAAATGGTAACTGCTATTACCATTCCTTTCCCATCAATCATGAGGGTGAGATAAGAAAAGGCACAATTTTAAAATTGTTCTCAGAAATGGTTCTCAATTGACAAATGGGAGAAAATCCTAGAGCTGAATGATATTTCAGCTGAATGACATCCACGTCCCTATCACCCTGGGGTGCACTGCCAGCAATGATGTGTTAGCCTGCTTTCACACCAAGCATAAGGGACTGAAGGTACATAATGTCACATACTGGCACCCAGATGTGTACATCAGGGACTTTAATCCTAATTACTGCGGCCACAAGTAACTAATTATTTGGATTTTTAAAAAGTCATTTAAAATTATATTGTAGCTGGGCTCAGTGGTGCCCATCTGTAATCCCAGTGACTTGGGAGGCTGAAGCAAGAGGATCAAAAGTTCAAAGCCAGTCTCAGCAATTTAGTGAAGCTGTCTCAAAATAAAACTCAAAAAGGACTGGAGTGGTGGCCCAGTGGATAAACACCCCTGGGTTCAATCCCTGCTACTAAAACAAACAAGCAAACAAACAAAATACTATATTGTTACCTCTATTTCTGGTCCCATATATGGACATATCCTTTCACAAGACTGCTCTGCTTTTCAGAGACCCAAGAACAGCCACTGTTTGAACATGGAAAATGATGAGATAATTGCTAACTTTTTGGCTATTTTTTTTCCTATGTTCTTTATTCAAAAATAATAAATGAAACCCACAGAATGCAATGGGCAGCATTAGAAAAAGGATTTCTTATGTATCCTTTCTAGAGGATTTGCAATTGCACTTTGTGATTCAGAGCTTAGTAGGCACAGAATTTAGAATAACTCTGTTTATCTGCGCAAACTTTCCCTGGCCTGCCGCAACTCCCCAAGTCCAACTCTTACACATGGGTGTTGAGTAGAATATACTGAATAAAAAGTATACAAAGACTTAATTTTTCTCCTGCCTACAAAGATCTCCAAATCTTTACTATTCTGCACAGCTGCCTGGAATAGACAACAGTAGAGCTATTGTCCGTGATTCAAACTGAAGAGGAGTGAAAATACCATTAACCCTTAAAACAGAATTATCTGATTCTTTTGATTTCGGTGCACACTATAATGTGTTTGTGGCCATATTTGGATCATATCCGGTTAGAACCAGAAGAGCACAGGAATAATAGATATCATTCAGATAATAATTAGCCATGTACTTGGAATAGCGGGATGTGAAGTCAAAGGAAAACACTAAAAATGTTGTTTTTTAGGACCATGACAAAGAGCTTTTTAAATGAGTTTGAGGATTTTTTGTGGCTGACTCATGTCTGGAGGCCTTGCTGTGGTCACCAACGCTTCAACTTTTGTACTTTTAATTTCTATCTTTGACTATTTTAAATGCTAAACAACACAGGGCTTCTTATTGCCTGCAAGTACATATAGTTTCCCTTTGTTTCCTCTGTTTTCTTTTTGTAAGCAAATGCTACAATTTTAGATCACATGTTTCAGTCATTCTCGATGATTAAAGGAAATTATAACATGTCTTGGGACAATGGACCCTACGATTCCACCACAGATGTTTTAAACGTATAAAATCAACCCCTATAAAATCTAGCCTACATGTATTATTTCTTTCACAGTTCATAAATTAAAGTTTTAATGGGAGGAAAATGGATAAATAAATTATGAAAGCATGATTATTTGTGTATAGGAAAAAAAGACTGGACAGAAATAAAACAAGATGCTATCAGTACTTATTTGAGGGATCTAGAGATACTTATGGTAGCAGTATATAATTTCTTCTTGGTGGTCATAGATTGCTTCTATAACCTTTAAAAGTTTAAGAGCCTTTTTTAGTTCTTAAGAAGGCAAAAACAGGGCTGGGGTTGTGGCTCAGTGGTAGAGTGCTTGCCTGGCATGTGCGAGGCACTGGGTTCAATTCTCAGCACCACATGTAAATAAATGGATAAAATAAAGATCCATCAACATCTAAAAAAATTTTTTTTAAAAAAAGGAGGCAAAAACAAACCCTAAAATTTCAGTAGATCAGGTATACACAAAAATCACCTAAAATATGCTCCTATTAAAAAAAAAAAAACCTATTAAGAAAAAGTAATTAGTTTCAAACCTTTTTCTTCCTCAAAGGAACACTCAAACTCTTATAATTTTATAACATGAAATAAAGTTCTATGGGAACAAAATACTTCTTGGTAGTTCAGTACAGGAATTTTTTCACATGTATAGAGAAAGAACGGGAAAATTCATATTTAGCTTTGCCTTCTCCACCTTAGTTAAGATGTCTTAAAATATCCACCCATTCTTCACTGTTCATGCACCAGCCGGACACCTAAGTCAGAGCAGGAAGAAAAAAAGCACATCGGACCATTTTGTGGCAAAATCTATCTGCATGATTGATACTGGCTGCACAGAATCAATCTGCTCGGTACGTTTTGGCATTTTAAGCATAGACCCTTTTTCCCTCCTCCTACCTAACTCTCCAGAGATCAATTTGTAGGTCTAGAGCTTCACTGATCTTTAAAAGAAGCTCTGTGCTTCCTCCCTATCCGTCTAACTCTCCCTCCTACCCTCTGGACAAGATGCCACCCCCTGACTATTTGGGAGAGCCAAGTGACTGCTTAAAGATAATCCTAAACAGCTGACCCCCTGCATCTGGCAGTTTGGGCTCAACTCTAACATTTCCCTAAGTTCCCTCCTGCGGAACAGCTTCTATTTAACTTCAAAGACATTTAAATACTGGGCACAACAACCATAGAGAGAGGGCAGAGGGGCATGAGAACTGGGCCTTGGGCACCCAAGTGCTGAAACAGATTTTCTTTGTTCTTAACCAGTGCCTCGCTAATTGTTGGTGCTTAGCAAATGTGAAATAATACAAATGTTATTATTAACAAAAATAATAGGATTTTAAGTAGAAGGATGTTTGGGAACCGTTGTTTCTAAGAAGCTCAGAGAAGGATTCCAGCATCTTTTCTTTGATCTTTCCAATGTCCTAGTTTGAAGACACTGGTTAAAATGTGTCTCCCTTGGTGGGTGGAGGGACTCGGTAGATCAAACAGTGAGATAGATCCAAAGAGAATGTCTCCTGAAACTCCAGTCATTTAGCATCAAATATGAACAAGAAAAGCTGAACGTTCAAGACTAATCGTTATTCCCATTTCCCTCTGCCTGACTTGGCTTTGGAGGGGGAATTATCATTGGGTGTGGACTATCAGTAAGTGGTGACATTAATCTAAGTTGTCTTCATAGTGCTGCTTTACTTAAAGCTCAAAGTAAAAGAGGAAGAATTCCTGAGTACTTGTAGTCACCTTTAAATTCTCCTTCCACCTTAGGGGCCAAAAGAGAGAAAGTCACAGGAGACAAGAACAGCTAATTGTAAACCATTATAAAATTGAGTGACAGGACATTTATTGTGGTGCTCTTTTGACTTTTGAGTATGATTGAGATTTTTCATAATAAAGTTTTTTTTTAAGAGCTGAACGCTATAGGGGGGAGCTATTATTAACAAAATTAATGGGATTTTAAGTAGAAGTATTTTGGGAAACCATTGATTCCAAGAAACTAATACAAGGATCCAGCATCTTTTCTTTGATGTACAAGGTTCATTGGTGTAGAAAGTTTGGACAGTAATAAACCAAAACAAAAGCCAACTACAAATGGTAGTAGTCATGCGTCCTTGCTTGACCACAGAGTAAATTGTATGATCTCTGGAAAATTCCTTAACTATAGAAAGTATTGAAGAGTTTGGATACTCTGTAGTGTTCTTCTTGCTCCTTCTTTCTGTGGCTTTCTTTTTTTTTTTTTGGTGGGGCAGGGGTGGGGGATACTGGGGATTGAACTCAGGGGCACTAGTCCATTGAGCCACATCCCCAGCCCTATTTTGTATTTTATTTAGAGATAGGATCTCACTGAGTTGCTTAGCACCTCACTTTTGCTGAGGCTGGCTTTAAACTTGCCATCCTTCTGCCTCAGCCTCCTGAACCTCTGGGATTATAAGTATGCACCCCCATGGCTGGCTGCTGGTTTTTTTTTTTCTTTAACTGCATTTCTCCTCGTGATTTATGGACCTTATGAATTTCATATTCAGAGACCTGGTGGAGACTCAGCAAATCAGAGTCGGGAAGTCCTGGGCTTGGATTCTAGATATCCTGTTTGCTTTGGACAAGTCATTGAAACAGTCTGAGGTTCTGTTTTCTTTTCTGTAGAATAGGTGTAACAGTACTTTCTCCATTGGTCTTTAAAGGCAAGGTACATGAAGCCCTTAAACACAAGACCTGGTATCCTGTTTGTGTTCAATAATTCCAAGCTACAGTTGCTTTTATGGTGTGATTAGTGTTATCATGGCCATTTCCTTCCTGCCTGGAGCATCTGCCCTTGATCCACCCTTTCTTACTAAAGTCAGGAAAAACAACCAATGCAATCCATGTCAGGGAGCTGAGGGCGGCTGGGGTGCATCACGTGAGGCTGAGTTCTTTGCAAACCTGTGCAGGCTTCACATAAAGAGCTGAGAAGTGGGAACAGAGTGCTACACCCCATCATGGGCTTCACACCCGTGTACAAGGTCTTCTTTTTCAAGTTGTGAATTTTCTTTCTCTAACAGATATGGCTACTATGAGAATTCTTTTATTAAAGCAATGTAAACACAAATCTGGGGATAGGCTTCCTGGTTTAATTTGTGCTTTCTCTTTCTCTTAGGAGCAGTGGCCCGATGTTTACTTTGGATATTAAAAGTTTAGATATTTATTCTACTAGACTAGTTAAGGGCCTCTCTGATTTCAAAGCCAAAATCAACTAACATCCAGTCTGGACAAAATTGGCTTCAGGAAGACAAAAAAAAAAAAAATCCTAATAATCCCTTTATAAAAGCAACAGAAATTTAATATGCAACACTTATAAGAATTCCCATGCATCATCTCTATTTTACAAATTGTCCTAAGTGATAGGTATTATTGTTCCCATTTGCTAGAGGAGAAAATAGAGGTCTGGCAAGATTTAAAAGCTTGTCCAAGACTACAAAGTTATTATGTCAAGAACATAAATCCGTCCTATCCATATTTAGAGACATAATAAATTAACATCATCATCCAGAAAAAAAAAGAAAAGAAGCTAATGGGGACACTGCCACAATCTCTGCTCTGTTCCCAAGCAGCAAGTGCTCATTACATCTCAGGTTAAGAATGCAATTAGGATACTCATGGTTATTCCCATTTATGAATTACACCCTAGTTTTTAAAAATCTACCCAATTTAGCTGGACTTTGTCAAATAAAGGCCCTAATTGTCCACAAGAAAGCAGAGGCATAATCCTTAACGTCAATGTTTTAAACAAGACCCTTCTGGGGAGTTCAATTGCCTCTGACCATCATCCAGTAGCTCACCATGGAAGCTGGTGGAATGACCAAGACAGGGGCTGAAGGTAGAGAAGCCTATCCATTTGGAGGAGCTGAAAGACACCCTGCGAGCCACAGGATTGTTTTTTGCTCTTTACAGGATGACTTTGACCTGGGGAAGGTGCAATAAAACAGACACTCATGCTAATGGGAGTGTAAATGTATACTGCCATTCGGAAAACAGTTGTAGCAACAGGAAGCAAAAGCCTGAAAAAGTGTTTTTGCCTTTGGCCTTTAAATCCTCTGAAATCCACAACAAGGAAATCATCAGAATTATGAGAAAATCATATACCAAGTGTGTTCACCACCATCACATTTATGTAGAAACAAATCCAAAATAATCCACTGTCTGATGATAAGCCAATGGCTAAGTAAGGTAAGGCATAACTATATAATGAAATAGTATACAGTCACTAAAACATATTTTTACCAAGGAATCATAAATCATGTCAAAGTGGAAAATGCTTGTACTACAGTGTTAAAATGAAAAAAAAAAACCTGTACCAATTTTATTTCTAAAATATGACTAATATTAATAATACCTGATTCAAAGTATTGCTATAAAGAGTAAATTCTGGTGTGAAAGTAGAAAAAGTAAGAACTAGGCGTTGCCAAAGGACACAAGTATTATCATTATCTTATAGATGAAGCAATTGAGGCACAGATGAAGTAACACAAGTAGAAAGAGGCAGAGACTGGACTTGAACACAGGTCTGTCTGACACCAAGTCCCATGCCCTTAACTGCTACAGAATAATGCCCAGCAGAAAAGTCAGAAGGGTAAGTCAGATTGGAAAAGAAGCTTGTAGTTTTATAAACATTGAGTTTGAGGTAAGTTGTTCAAACACACATTGAAAAATCAGATCTTTACTGTGAATGTTGATATTTCTATTTAGTATTTTTTTCAAGAATAAACATATTGCAATATTGGTCTGCAGAATTAAATGACCATCAATATCTACTTGAATAGAGGAGAAAAAAAGGAATCCCAGGAGAAGAATCAAACATTTGTAGAAAATAAAATCAGGTTATAGAGAAGAAGGATGAAGAGGATAGAGAAGAGAGGAGATGGGAAATCATTGCTTACAGAAAAGCTGTGAAGAATCAGGTATGATTTTGCTCACTCTTGTAATCCCAGACACTTAGGAGGCTGAGGCAGGAGGATCACAAGTTAGAGACCAGCCTCAGTAACTTCACTGAGGTCCTGAGCAATTGAGCAAGACCCTGTCTCAAAATAAAAAATGAAAATGGCTGGGAATGTAACTCGGTGGTAAAGCATCCCTGGGTTCGATCCAGTACCAAAAAGAAAATAAAATACTTGATGACAGTTGGTGCAATTTTGGTCCCTACCTTCCTAAGAGACCCTTAGACACAGAGAGTGAGGAAGGAAGAGAGCCATCAGAGGGTGGGTGGGAGAAGGAATGGAAGATAAACACCCTCAGGACAGGAAGATATTGGCAAAATAACTCAATTAGTGGAACCTTCATGGTAATAGTTAGATTTCAAGGGTAACTCTGCCTTTGAAAAGAATGAAACTGGTCAGTGAGGAATTACCAACTGTAAAATACAATTAAGAATAAGCTATCAAATATTTTAGACTCTCAAGTTTTTTAAAAAACCTTTATATAGTATTAAATTTAAAAAATTTAAATTTGACAGGCCAAAAGAAAAAGAAAGAAATGTCCTACCGTCTACCAGCCTTAAAACAGGCATGTACCCATTGTGGTGGCACACACCTGTCATCCCAACAATTCTGGAGGACTGAGACAGGAGGATCACAAATTCAAAGCTAGCCTCAGCAACTTAGCAAGACCTAAGCGACTTCGTGAGACCGTCTCAAAATTTGAAAATAAAAAGGGCTGGGGATGTGGTTCAGTGATTGAGCACCCCTGAGTTCAATCCCAGTACCAAAAAAACCAAACAATCAAATTGAGCAAGTGATTCAGGATGTCAGAACTGCCATCCATATGTCTATTAGATTCCATATGCATAAATATAAATATCATATGTAAATATATATTAGAATGCGTAAAAAGTAAGTGGCCTAAGAAATAGTTCTTCAGGGAATTTAGCAAAGAGATAGATCTCACTACCCTTTATTATTTTAAAATATTAATATCTAACCAGTTATTCATTCTAAGGATGACATTCTCTAATTTTTCACAGTGTGCAATAGGTCATCCCAGGAACTCTAAAGATTTGGGAGGTCTTCTTGTCATAGTGGTTTAAAACATGGACTCTGACCTAGGTTTGAATCCCAACTCCAACACTTCACAGCAATGGAATTTTGAGCAAATGATTTCACTTTTCTGGGCTTCAATTTCCCTCACCTGTGAAGTGAGAATTCAACAATACACAACATGCAACACCACACTGAAGATAGGAGAAGATAAAATGTGTATACTAACATGCATCGCAGTGCCTGGCACAAAGAAAGAGCTCAGCCCAGGTGGGGCTGCTGTTACTTAGCAATGGGTCTGAGAGGCTCTAAGCTGCCTGAGGGCAGGGATGGGGCCAATTTATTTTCTTTGCATATTCAATCCCTTGTACAACTTCTGGGACGTGAGAAGCAGGCCTGAGTTAACTGGTCTTGAAAAGACAGACAAGAAGGACAGAGGGGAGCAGGGAGAAGTTTATCACACAAAACAACATGAAATGGCAAATGGATTTTAATCCTAGTAAGAGGTTTAAGCAGGAAGCCATGATGTATCCTTCACTTGCTTCTTCCATTCATTTATTCTTTCCAAAAACCTAGACTGAAGACCTGGACTCCAATGGTGTTGGGGAGACAGAAATAGATAAATAGTATAGGAGTTTTAGGTCTCATGTTATTAACAATACATCAGGAGATACAGACATTGAAATAATAAATACAGAAGGCAATAGAGGAAAAATGGGTTAATGTAGATGTTGGGTTTTGGGTTTCATTTTGTTTAATAATGTAGCTTCTTTGGGGTCAAGGAACTATGGGTAATAATTCAGATCTGACTTTAGAAGAGAAAAATTAATTGACTTGCCTGAGGTCATGCAATTAGTTAATCATACCAAATCAGTAAGGTGTGGGGGCTTGACTCTCTTGCCCACTATACCTCAAAATATATGGGGACAAGAGAGGCAACTTGCAGTTTCCCCTCTCGGGTTTTGTTTGCCATTTGCATTTATTGCATCTCTTATATTAACAATCACTTGCTTGGTGGCTGTTGTCTATCAGAGTAGAAGCTGTGTGGGACTGAGGACTGTGTCTCCTCATTCTTCACAGACTCCTCAGTGTTACCAGCTGGTATTCTTACCACTCAGGGGAAGAGACTAGGCTACACACCCCTCATTGTTCCACAAAGACTCAGAGTCAGATTGGCAGGAAAGTATGTTTTATTCAAAGCCAACTTTGAAGGAAAAAGGATTCCCCCTCGTTTGATCAAATAGCATAAAGTTCATTCTTCCTTTTTCCATCTTTTGCCTTTATCTTACATGCGTGGGTGGCCAAATCTAGCCAGCCAGTGTCCAGGCAGGGTCCCTTGGAGCAGCTGGAAACAGAACAGGGTTGTTCAATATGATCCCCACAGCCGTATGCAGTTATGAAGACCTGAAATATAACTAGTTGAGATTGAGATTTGTGAGTGTAAAATAGACACCACACTTTGAAGACAGCTAGGAAAAAGATATCATAAGTAATTTTATATCAACTATATAATATTTTAATATGTTGGGTTAAATAAAAATGTATTAAATTAATTTTACCTGTTTCTTTTTTCTTTTCTTCCCTTTTTTTAGTTTTATTTTTTTAAATACATGACAGCTGAATGCATTACAGTTCTTATTACACATATAGAGTACAATTTTTCATATCTTTGTATATAGAGTTTGTTCACACCAATTCATGTCTTTATACATGTACTTTGTTTTGTTTTGTTTTTGTCTTTTTTTCTTTTTAATGTAGTTATCAGGAGAATTTAAATTGCACATGTAGTCCACATTTGTGGCTCACATTATGTTTCTATTAGAGAAGATGCTCTGTAAATTTGTGCTGGATAAATGAATGAAAAGTCAAGAAGGCCTATAGGTTCTAGAAAGGGTAAAACCAGCCTGTTCCTTGCAGAATGATGCCTGACATGATGGTAATAGTTGCCTTACTAACTGGGAAGTCCCTGAATAATCTAGGGAATACACCCTATGTTTCTTACCAGCTGAACCACCAGAAATGGGAATTTGTAATTCATCAGGTCTCAAATACCCTGTATTTTTTTCCTGTTTAAAAAAAAAAAGAAAGGAAAAGAAGAAGGAAAAAGGTACCAACCATGTGTGGAAAAGCAAAGAAGATTACAATCTTATTACCAGATTAAAACTTCATAACAGAGTACATCCAAGCAGGCCAAACCACAAAGGGTATGAACATGCGTTATATTAAACCATGAGTTATTTTATGCAGGCCTAGACTGTGAGAAGGAAATGAGAAGGAAAATTACAGAGGCAATAGAAGAAAACAGAATTTTATAGCATTTGGAGATAATCTTTGAAGAAAAATGCTAAAAGTAATGCTTTTGATGAAACGAAAAAAATGCCCAAGGAGCCAATAATTTTCTAAGCTGTCTGAAATCAACCAAAAATATGTGAGAGGAAGAAAACAGAAAAAAAAAAGGAAGGAAGGAGAAAAAAAAACACCCCACAAACTGGGAATACATGGTCCCAAATGGCAACAGTGATGCTCCCTAAAGGGCAGGATGGTAGATGTTTTGATTTTTTTTTTCACTGTGCTTTTCTCCATTTCCCCAAATTTCTATAACAAATTTTTACTTTGTAATCAGAAAGAAAAATGCAGTAAATTGTGTCTAAGGAAAAGCATACAGGGAAGAGAGACTCTTAGCACAATGATGCAATGACAAGCCAGAAAGAGAAAAAGGAATCTGGAACCAAAACCATCAGGTGGCTGGGCAGGGCCTGACACCCAGCAACCGAGCAGATCAAATGGCTGCAGGAATGATGGAGTGGGTACCAGCAGGGAGTGGGCCCGTGAAAGACCAATGCAAGAAATCAGGACTCAACCTTCAGAGCTTGAGGTGACAGAGCTAAGGGAACAAGACAAATGAACCAACTTTCAAAGCTAAAATGATGATGGATAGACCTGGGAGCAGCCGAGACCTAAAAAAGAAAGGTCCTGAAAAAAAGTCCCCGAACTTTATCAGGTTCCTTTCCTGAGGCTGAAAGAGAAAGCAGAGAGTGATCCGTTAATTGTGTAGTATTCATCAAATGTTAAGCTGTTCAGACATTAAAACCTGCTAAACGCAAAGAAATGTATCAAGATTTGGGTCTCTTTCTGATAAGACTGCCTGAACAGGCGCTCAGGGGTCATTCATTCCATACGTGTTTATTAAGAATTGACTCTGCTGGAAGCTAAGAAGGAAGGACTAAGGCAGGAAGCCAAAAGTCCACCCACAGTCTCTAGTTGCTCTGGTTTTTATACCTATGAGCTAACCAAATGAAATGTGTGTTATCTAAAATCATCGCGCGCTTTCTTGGTATGAGCGTCTGAAGACATTTTCAAATTCCCTATGCCGTGTATACATATGACATTCAATAAACACTCTATCCAAAAGGGTTGGGACCTCTGAGGAAGCTGTGAATGATATGTATATTCATTGTTATTAGGTATGCTTTCTTTTCAACTACAAAGAAGAAAAATCTGAATTCAGAAGACCAGGAAAATACCTAGTTTTGAGTTATGTCCATGTAAACTCAAATAAGTCAGACAAAGGGGGAAAAAAAGTATGTCCAAGTAGGTACCTAAGATCTAAAACGATCCACTTTCTTAACTGTACTGTCAAATTGAATTATGTTTATTGGTGTATGTATCTTTAATCCACAATTCTATAATGCAGCTTTGGAATGAGGAGTCTTCAAGAATACCCTGAATTTCCTTCTTGTAAATTGTTCATGTGATATCCTCGGCAAAACTTCATTTTGTTTACACGATAGAAACTGTATTAGACAAAAGTTCAACAACAGTGAAGAGATCTCTAACTTATGATTGTCCACAGATTTAATAACAAAGCATCTTTTAGGATGAAAATTCAGAAAAATCTAGAACATTTGGGATGGATACCTTTGGAGAAAGAATGGGAGTCCACTTCAGGGTAGCATGACTATCAAACCTTTCGGGGATGACCCCAAGATAAACTTAAATACCAGAGTAGCCATATCTTCTTCTTTTATATTAATTTTAATTCATTTATTTTTATTTAAAGAAGAGGTTTGCCCATTAAGTGGTTAAAAGTTAAGGTTATCCATCCAAGGAGTAGGAAATGAAGGTTCTCAGTTTGATGGACAACAGCTCAGAGATCCCTGATGTCCCAAAATATTAGGTTTCTCTTCTAATAATGTTGGAAATATTGCCTACTGTCATGATTAATCTGAGCCACAGCACAAGCTGATTGTAGGTGACACGGTCACAGAGCAGTGCCCGTGTTGGTTTCCACACACCGTCAAATCTGCTACAAATGCAGGGGTGAATGGGAAAGAACTGTGATACCAGGTTTCCTGGTGGCTAATAGATTGTGACATGAAAGAAGGAAACCTTTATTTTAATTCAAAAAACAAAAGCCAAATAGCAAAACTTATGTACGTGCTGAACTTTTTTTTCTTCCTCAAGTGGAAAACATTGACTTGCTAACAACTCTTGGCTGGCATCAAGGGAAAGTGGAGGTATTTGCAGATGTGGAGGAAGACATACAAAACATTTTTCAAATCAAAGGCTTGAATTATTGCACTGGGTTCATGAAGTTTCACAGGCATCTAGACACACCATTGTCTTTGCTCTGGAACAAGCTGCCCTTTCTTTCTAGAAAGAAAACAACCCAATGTTTCTTACAATCAGATCTGTATGTATCAGCGAGCTATCTATATTTTGAAATTCTTTGCATTGTCTGTGGAAGGGTGTGCTGTTTGGACCCGACAATGGTAACATTGATTTTAAGATTTCTGAATTTTGGTTATACAGAGCAAACAGTGAAAGAAAACTGCCGGCTTTCAGAACTACAACAACAGTGCTCTTACATAAACTTGCTTCTCTCCTGGCTGTTTTACATAGCCAAAGATCAATACTGCTCATTCAGCCAATGTTATTAACCCCATTTATCAGCTTCTCTCTTGAAAAAGAAAGAAAGAAAGAAAGAATTGAAAGGATCTTGCCGACAAAGTTATGTCATCTTCCACCCGTTCAGTCTCAGAGTGGATAATTCACTTTGTTGTGCACCCCAACAATTGAGCCTTGTTTATGAACTTACATTTATTAAGTGAAAGTATTTGGAAACTGATGGTACATTCAAGCTTTGTTGCCATGGGCAGTAATCATGGCGGAAAGTCATGACCTCCCCGTTATGCAGCGAGTAACTAATTGAAATGATACAAATTACTCCGATTCTCTGTCTGCCAATTTAGAGCCTGGTTCTGGTCAAGGGTCAAACGAGCTCCTATTCATGAGACCATGTTTGAAGTCGCTGCTACCATAGCAAAGGGTTTGGTGTGGCCATTGCTGTTGTTTTGGACTTTGTCACACGCTGTGGCCAAACCTAGAGCAGGAAGCTGCTCATAGCCCACCTTAGCCAACACGTCAAAAGCTTACTGTTGTCATTCGGTTTGTGCTACTTGTCAACATCCCTGGACATGGTTTGCTAAACTTTACTAGCTAGAAATAAATGTTGTATTCAGAACCCACTTAGGGAATCCATCCTCCTTACTCTGCGTATTTCATTAGCTCTCCGATGTGCCCACGGCAGTGAAAGCCAAATGCCATAAACTCAATATTGAATGATTCTCGACTTATCAATTCCCATCAAGTGTCATCCTTTCCAGCTTCTCTCTGCCCCAGCACACATACACATACCTGCCAAATAAATAAGATAAATTAAAAGCCCAAAAGGTATATAACACGCAAGTTCCTTCTTCAAAGCGTAATCAGGATGATTATCTCTGTTTGAGAAATGACACTAAATGTTAATCTAATTGAATCTGGGAAATGTGGCAATAAAAAGTTAATAATTTACAGAGAACTTGTTCTTCAGAAAATTCTAAGTGAATACCCACTAAATGAATTTCAGGAATTTGGCTCAAAGGCTTACAGGATATGTGACAAATGCAACAGCTAACTTTGAATATGTTTTTTACACTACCAAAACTATTTGCTTTAAAGAGGCATGCTGGCACATGTGTGTGCACAGAGGCACACACATTTTGTCTGCAAAATATCTTACAAAAATGGAAAAATAGATTCCTCAAGGAGGCTGAAAATATGGGGAGGAAGCTACTTGAGTATTTAAACTTTTGCCTAAAGATTGACTTCTAGGGGTGTGCCTCAACAGTTTTCAAAATCATATTTCCCTACAATTAATGCATAAGGAAAAAACCTCATTAATTTCCACTGAGTTTTTTTTCTGTCTTTCTTTCTTTCTTTCTTTCTTTTTTTCTTTCTTTCTTTCCTTTTTTAATATCAGAAATTTCACATGGCTTCTTTAAGGTGATACAAAATTTGCAAAGCAAGGAAATGCAAGATCAAGTTGGATATCTGAAGTAGCCAATCCAGGGTAGCACCCAGCAAATGTGACCTAACTTAGAATATCTCCCATCTCAAACCTCAGCAATTTCAGAAGAAGGCAGGATCTTGCTGAATCCAGACCTAGATTTAGATCCCAACTCAAGCACTTATTATGAACTATGGGCAAATAATTCCATTTCTCTTGACACAGTGCTTCCAATTCCATGTAAACCTTTTAACACAATGCCTGGCATGGAATAAGTGCCTTTATCAATGACAGCTTTTATTATTACATAAAGAAAAGACTCTGCCCCAAAGTACAGTACCAAATAAAATCCAGAACTTAAAAAAAAATTTTCAATTAAAATTCCAGTTAACTGGGTAGTTTACTATTAGCATCACAGCTATAGAAATTCACAAATGTTTATTTCATTGCAAAGCTTCTAAATATCAGAAATAAATCTTTTGTATTTATTCGTTCACTAAACAAACATCAACCCTGGAAAAACAATAGTGAGCAAAATGAGCATGTTCCCCACCCCATCAAGTTGACTCCTTAGCAGGTGCAAAAACCTCAAATCAGGTAAATCTCAAGTAAAGCGAATGTTGAAAAGGAGATGTACAGGGTGCTGTAAGAGTTCAGAGCATGGGCCCCAATCTGTCCAGTTATATACAGAATACTCTTTACCAATTACTACTAACGAGGAAAAGCAAGAAAGAATTTGTGTTGTGGTTTTTCCTCTAAAAAAAAAAAAAAAAAATTCCATGCTAAGGCAACCCTCCCCAGAACTAGAGGAGGCAGGTACCTTGAAGGCTCTGACAAGGACCAAGGCTGCTCTCTGGCCTTATTTCAACCTGGGTAATGGGCCATTCCAAGACTCTTTCCCTCTCTGCTTTTCCTCATGCCATCCATTCCCTCTTCCCATCTGAGCTGCCTTTCCCTATCTTTCCATATTTCCATTCCATTTCTTTCCACCCTTCAGACTCCCTTCCCGTGTCACCTCTTCCATGAAGCTTTGCCCAGTTTCCCCAAGGATGATGTTGTCTGTCCTTCCTCAGGATTTCCCAGACTCAGGAGTAAGGAGTCATTGTCTGTATTAATCCCTCATTTGACTACTAGGTACGGCTCTTGAGTAGCTCCCTGCAAGTTAAATCTCCAAATAGACCATAAGCTTCCCAAGGGCAGGAAAATAAGTCTCATGTCCACTGAACACAGTTCCTTGAACTTGGGGTGATTTAACAAACATTTGCTAATGATTAGGATACTCTCATCTCCAACATGGATTTTTCAAATGATCAGCCCCAAGGAACTGGGTACTAAATCACCAGACACAGTTATAAGGGAGTTATTCTGATTTTGAAAAAGATAGACCTTCAGCATTAACAGCCACTTCACTCCTAGTAAAATCTTACATGGGGACTGGGGTGGGGGTAGCTCAGTGGCAGAGCACTTGCCTAGCATGTACAAGGCCCTGAGTTCAATTCCCAGCACAAGGAAACCACCACAACAAAATGCTATAATCACTTAAGTACAAACTTCAACAAACATATATTTTCATGTTTCTTGGGTAAACACCCAAGACTAGAATTTGTCATATGGTATGTTTAACTTTATAAGAAACTGCCAAACTTCTCCAAAGTGGTTGTATTGTTTTACAGTCCCACCCATGGCATGTGAGAGTCCCAGTTTTTCCAAATCCCCATCAAGACTAGAAGGTGTTGTCACTCATAGTACCTGTAGCCATTATAGTGGATGTGTGGTGATGTGTCATGACTTTAATTTGTGTCTTCTTGATGTCTAATGATGTTGGCTTATTGGTCATTTGTATATTTTTATTTTTTGCAGTATTGGAAATTGAAAACAGGACCTTGCTCATGCTAGGCAAACACTCTATCACTGAGCTACATCCCCAGCACTCCACCCCCTCTTTTTTCCTGCCTCAGCCTTCAGAGTCACTGGGATTACAGGTGTGTTCCACATGCCCAGTTTTGTGTGTGGGGGGTGTGTGTGTGTGTGTGTGTGTGTATTTTTTTAAACATCTATTCAAGTTTTCTGTCTATTTAAAAATTTGGGCTTTTTAAATCATTTTTAAAATGTGTGTCTTACATATAAGACTAAAAACCACATAAGTTATTGCATCCCAAGGCCCTGCCACGATTCCTGGTGAATAACAGAGATTCAATAAGTATTTGTTGGCTGAATGACTTACCTGATGCATGATTTTATTTAATTATTTATCTATTCATTCATTCATTCATTGCTGGGGATGGAACTCAGGGCCTTGTGCATACTATGCAGGTGCTCTACCACTGAGCTCCATCCCAGCCCCTAGAGCAGTTATGATACTAAAAACTGGAAACATCTATATTCCATTAATAGGTAAATGGATAAACAAATGGTGGTATATCCATACAATGGAATACTACTTAACTATAAAATGAAACCAACTGCTAAAACACAACAACAGGGGATAAGTCTCAAAGTTGTTATGCTGACTCAAAGAACACATATATTATAATTCCATTTATATGACATTCTAGAAAGAGAACACTAGCCAATCATCAGAGAAAACATGTCATTGTTTCCTATGGCTGGGTGTAAAGGAGAGGATGGACTGTGAAGGGACACAAGGGGAAATTTGAGGATGACAGAAATCTTCTGCACCTTGACTGCAGTGGTGGTTACTGTGCGTATACACTTATTGAAACTCCCTGAATTGAACACTTAAAAGAGGCACAGTATGTTACATGTAAGTGGTAGCATAATAACATTGATGTTTTTCAAAAACTGTCATGAGTATTGTCAAGGAGAAATATAAGTTACATTGGGAGATGAACTAGATCTTAAAGTGGGTAAAGATGTCTGATAGATTGCAACACTAATTTGATTTTAATCTAATACTGTTTTGTAAAAAAAAAAAGAAAAGAAAAATCATTCCCAGTATGTTTCTTCAATAATTAAATTATCTCCTCTTTTAGGGCATATGAAGAAAGAAAATTTATGTTTCTTAAATATCTTTTGTAAGCCTAGCATTGAGATTTATGCAGGACATCTCACTTCCTACAAATATTCAACCTGAAAGGCAAGCATTATTATCACTACCTTATAGTTCATGAAAATAGCCCTTAAGCATTAAGTTACTTGCTCAAAGTAATCTAGTTTGCAAATGGTAGAGCCAGAGCTTGAGCCCACGTCTGCCTACTTCCAGGCCAAACTCTTTTCTCTGGAGTTCCCCAAGTGGTTACCTGGACATGTCCCAGTGACTGTGCTTATCTTACTGTGCCCTCCTAGAACAGCCCTTTCCCTCTTCGCTATCTGATTTCTTCTCCACTCTTCAAGATCCAGTGTACAGCCCCTTTCCTAACACAGAGACCTTACCAGATTCTGAAGTCCCAGACCAACAACCATCTGTGACTCATTTTGACATTTAATCTTTAAATGGTTTATTTCTATATCTAGTTATGTTGTGTATAAGTCTTATTTTCCCAACCAGCCTGCCATTTTCTTGCAGGTAGGAACTGTACGAGTTGTGACAACTTCTATAGATGCTGAGATCACTCATGCAAAGTCCAGCAATCATGGTGAAGGGGGAGTTCCTGAAAGGTTGGTCAATTTTCTCTTGCTAATAACACAGTATCCAAGCAATAATAAGTTTTGGCGAGGATATGGAGAAAAAAAAGTATACTCATACATAACACAATATCACAGACTAGGTAAGTTTTAGAGAAAAGGGGGTTAATTTTGGCTCATGGTTCTGATCCAAGTCGAGAGGCCACATATGACAATGGCCTTCTTATTGGCAGAGTCCCCAGGTGGTACGGGGCATCACATGGCAAGAGACAGGAAGAACAAGAAATTTAGGAAATTGGTTTCCTTGTGGTTTGTTTGTTGTATGGTGTGGTGTGATGGTGGTAGTGGTGGTGGTGGTGGTGTGTATGTATGTGTGTGTGGTACAGGAGTTGAACCCAGGACTTCATGCATACTAAGCAAGGGCTCTGCCACTGAGTTACATCCCCAGCCTACAAATTGGATTTTATAGCAGATCCATTCTCAGGATAATCCATTAATTCATTGATCTATTAATTGTGCAAGTGGATTAATCCATTCTTAAAGACAGAGCCCTCTTACAGGTCCTACCTGACCTACCTCTTAGTATGTCATAATGGGTATCCAATTTTGGCTGGATACCCATTATGTAATTAATTTGCTAGGAGGGCAGATCTTGAATTAGGTGTTCTTACTACAGAAACATAAATAATAAAAGGAATAGGAGGAAATTTGAGGAGGTGATTGATTTGTTGATGGCCTTAATGATGGCAATGGTTTCACAACTATACACTTATCCCCAAATGCATCACGTTGTACATGTGAAATATGTACAGCTCTTTACTTGCAAAGAATACTTCAATAAAGTGATTTTTGAAAAATAAAATTAAAAATAAAAGCCAACTACCATCTACCATCAGCACTCATTTTGTAAAAGGATATTTTTAACACCCAAAGTAAAAGAATATATTTAGCTTTAAAGAAAAGCTTGCTACATTGCACTTGTTTTTCTCACTTTCCTGAAAGAGTTAGTTAGGGCAAGCCCTCATTTAGGAATCACTATCTCTAGCCACTAGGCTGCCCAATTAGTAGGTCCACAGAGAACATATTCATCTAATGGGTGCAATGGTGCACACCTGTAATCACAGCAACTTGGGAGTCTGGGGCAGGAGGACCGCAAGTTGGAGGCCAGTCTTAGCAACTTAGCAAGGCCCTTTCTTGAAAATAAAATATAAAATGAACCGGGAATATAGCACAGTGGTAAAGCACCCTGAGTTTAAGCTCCAGTACCAAAAAAAAAAAAAAGAATATGTTCATCTGAGTTAGATAAAACTTTTTGATCTCCTTTTAAAAATATTATATTAAAAAGTCAAGACCTTATTAACTATATCTCACTTGTCTCCAATAGATCCCCCTGAAAGGGCTTACTCTCCTTGTAACAGTGGAGTGCGGTGAAGTGGGCTGTCTTCTCCAGGAATGGAAGTTTTTAATCCTATCATACCCCCAGCAACAGTTCCGGTGCCCTGGAGCAAAGAACCATGTTCTAAAGATCCAAAGACCAGTCACTCAGCAACCACGCACCAGCCTGGTTAGCGTATATTTTCTTTCTCTGGGAACTGGATAGCACATAGGCTTGGGTGGGAATTCCATGGCAACCCATTTAATCTAGAGCTTGCTGAAACCTAGCCTTCGTGGATAGTGCAGGAAATGCTGAAGTCTTGCTGACATTCATTTCGTGGTTTCTTTCCAGGTCCCGGTGGAACAAATGGCATAATTAAGCCTCAGAAGAGAGGCCAGAGATTGACTGTGAGGTCCCTCTAGTCATGCCTCCAGGCCTAGCTGGATGGGACACTCACACTGTCACTCCCTGCTCTATAGCTGTTTGTGCAAGAACAAAAGGACTTCAGTCTCCCTTGCTATTAATCCAACTTCACAAGCATGAAATTTACAGACACACACAAGAATTCATCACAGAAACCTTTTCCCCTTGACATGTTCAGCTGCTGAAAAGTGGGCATGCTCTTGGATATGAATGTTAATTTAAATAAAAAAAGAGAGAGAAAGAAAGAAGAAAAGAAAAAAAAAGGACAGACAAGATTTCTGAATCGAATTTTGGAATATTTCACCCCCCTGCTGCAGCTACAAGTCACCATGTTGGGAATTTCACCTTTGAGAGGAGAATTTGAGTCTCTCCACAACAACAAGTTTGGGAAGATTTTGTTATATTATTGCCCTGAAAATCAACTGCTTTCTCCTAATCAATAAAATACACCCATAATGTAAGACCAATAATTCAATCTGTAAAGTGTATGAAAAAATAAAGGATATCACTAAGAGTCATAAAATGAATACTACTTGATTAGATCTAAACCAGTGGCGTCAACTGGTTTTGCTCATTTAACCTGTCTCCTTCTCATCACATACCCATCATTTAGCTGCAGGGTGGATGTGTTCACACTGAACTATTAATCTGTTTCAAAATGCCATAACATTTCCATGAAGAACTTCCTAATTTTTTTTTTCAGAAATTAAATGTCTGTTTAAAGTTCATTCCCTCCTGCTGTAACTAATTGAAATGAGATTTGGTTTATCTTTATGACATAGAAATGGGATTGAGTTTCATAATAATAACAATAATGATAACTCGATAGATTTTTAGGAGTAGTAGTTAATAATTACAGTAATATAGGGGAGATGAGACTTATCTCTTGCCACCGAAACAGACCCCAAATATCGACAGAGAAACGGGAATGTGTGTCACAGGAAGTAACCACGAGTTCCTGATGTTTTGTATTTGTTTTTGGCATGCACTGAATTTTAGAGCAGAGTCCTAACTAAATGGGGCCTCGAAACAAGGATTCCACCTCAAAGAAAGTGTGAGCACACTAGCTCAGAAATATATCGGACTGCATTGCAGTTGTGCTGTGAAGACTCAGGTCTGGAGAAAATACAAAGAGGATGTATTTTCAGCAGATTTTTCCATCAGCACACTCAAAAGTAGGTTAGCACTTCAAACATCACAATAAAATTTCCCAAATATGATTTCCTTTGATCCTCACATCAGCCCTTTAAGCATGATTAGTATTATTACTACTATTCAGATAGGGTCATTGGGGTCCAGAGAAATGCAAGACTGATCCAAGGTCACCTCGCTAGTAAGTGGCAGACTTAACACTGAAAGCCTGATCTGTGTCTCTGATTCCCCATTCCTTTGGATTGTGTGTACTGAGTTCAATACAATGGAGGTTATCTTTCCCCAGCCTCCTGCATCCACCCCCGCCAAGGCTACCTTACCTGGAAGATAAGCCAAAGACACCAACTTTAACTGTCTTATGGTAAGGCGCTGCCCAAATTCTTCATTATCACTGTCATCATTAGGTGGCTGGCCGCCATCATTTCTTGAGCTCCTATGCAAGCAAGATGCTGTGCCTTATCTTCACCTTCATTTTGCAGATAATCTACATGGCCCCAGCCCTAAGGAGCCTTCTCCTTCCCTCTCCAGACAACTTTGGCCTCATGCTCCATGTAAGTCATCGAAAGCCCCAAACTGTCCCAAGCACACGGGCTGTTTCTTCAGCTGGGAGCCCCATTTCCCATCCCAGCCCACCCACTTTACCAGGTGTTCTTCAGGACAGGGCTTCAGTGACCTTTCTCAAAGATCTTCCTGAGGGCTCGCTGTGGCTACCTGGCCCTTGTGACACACGTGCTCCCACAGCTGTCCAAGGGCTGCCTCTCACAGATTCCTCTGGACCTCAGGAAAATTGCCTGTGTAAAGGCTGCCTTGGGGGCTGGGGCAGGAGCTCCGTGGTAGAGCACTCACCTAGCTTGCACGAGGCCCAGGGTTCAATCCCCAGCACCACTAAATAAACAGTCAGCCCCTCTGCAGGATTAGAATCGCCACAGCAGTGATTCTGTTTCTTATTTATCAATAGTTACCACAAATGGGAACACCGCCATGAATACAACAAAGATGTGTTCTTTCAAAGAGTAAATCAAAGGCAGAACTGAAGCTCAGAAAGGTTAAGCAACATAAGTGGCTTAAGAGTGAAGAGTCCATTCCATTGTAACTGGGTAGAGTCAAAAATGGAAATAAAATTGATCGATTTAATTATTATTATTTTTTTTTGGTACTGGAGTTTGAACCCAGGGGTACTCTACCACGGAGCCAACTCCAACCCCAAGCCCTTTTTATTGTTTATTTTGAGACAGGATCTCACTAAATTGCTGAGGCTGGCCTCAAACTTACTATTCTCGTGCCTCAGCCTCTGGAATCACTGGGATTACTGACATGCACTATAATACTAGTTGAAGGGTAAGATCTTTTAGTAAGCACATCACAAACCCCCTATTTAAGACAGCAAACCATGCCCTGTCGATCTCCCAACCTCTTTTACTTGGCTTTCTTCTCTAAAACATATTATCTTCTAACAAACTATTAAACTTAATTATTACTTCTAAATCCATGTGCTGGAGTTATCATTTCTCTGCTGTAGTTACTGTTTATCATTTATCTCTCCTCCCTGCAAAAAGGCTTGGACACCTATTGTTACTTCACTCGTGGTGAACAGTGCTTGCTGTATACAAGGTGTTTAATGAATTTTTGTTGAATCGAATTGTAGGAGCTCTTGGACTCTTGATTTCCCTTAGCATACAGTACACAAAATGCGGCCGTTTTGGGTACCACCAATGACAAGTGTATCAGACGTGTGAGTTGGATGTGTGGTCTAAATTCCCCCCAAGACTTGCCACTGGCTAGCTGTTAGGACCTCATCCCACCCTCAGCCTGGTGTCCCAATCCATAGTATAACAGGGTCATAGTCCTTGTTCCTCCATCAGCAGGGAAGGGTTGCAAACCGGTCCTAGTCCTGAAGGAGATTTGCCCTTTAATAATTTTCTAGCAGGGAGAAGAAATAGATGCTTATTCACCTCAAAAATTCTGCAAAAAGCCTTGGAAACCTGGGGATTCGACTGGCCTGATTTTCAAAAATGCACAGAGATGATATTTGTTAAGTACCTGACACTCCAGAGAGAGCACTGCTGAACAAATATGTCATGCTGCTTTGAACACAAGCAAAACAGGAATCAGATTCCATCTCCTTGCGTTATCCCAAGCCAAGGTGACTGCTACAGCCTCATCTCAGGGTTTGATCTAATCACCAAACTCATCGCCCTGGGAGCGGCCGGAACCAAGCTGCAAGGACCGCGTAGGGAGTGACACTCAGAGGCCCCGTGCACCAGGCCTGGCTCACACATTGCACACGAGCATCAGACTGTGCTGAACAGGGAGAAGAGGAATTCAGAGCACAGTGACTGCCAAGGAAAGAAAAAAGGAAAGCCATGCTGCAATTATTAAGTGAGTCTTCCATGTGGGAAGCTGACCTCTGTTCTCCATCTCTGGTGCAGAGGCCACTTTCCTTTGTCCTGAATTCCCATAGTAACCTTGTCACTGCTCTTCATACCTCCTATCTACCCTCTGTACCAGAGAGGCAGAAAAATGCCTCCCTGAACTCACAGTACTTTTTGATGTCTTCTTGATTTTCCCAGGAAAACTACACAGCATGACCCACAAGTTCCCCCCTTAACTTGGCCCCTGCCCATCTCTTCAGGCTCGCTGCCTCCCACTCCTCCAAGTCTGTCCTCTAGTTACACTGAACTACCTGGAGATGCCCTGTTGTACCTGTTCTTTCAAATTCCTGTGCTTTTATGCATGCTGTTCCCTCGGCCTAAATTGCTTTTCCTCTATTTTCCCCTGACTCATTCATTACTTGACATCTATGTCCACCAGATAGTTTTCATTGATATCATTCAAATCTACTCTGAATTAGTTTCATCATTCCTTTCATCCATAAATATTGATTGCATGCTAATTACACATGCAGTCAGTTATTGAAGAGTGATAGCTGTAGAGCTGAGTGTGGTGGTGCATGCTGGTAATTCCAACTACTCAGGAGGCTCAGGCAGGAGGATCACAAGTTGGAGGCCAGCCTCAGCAATATAACCAGACCCTGTGTGTAGCTTATGGTACAGTACTTGACTAGCATGTGCAAGGCCCTGGGTTCAATCCCCAAGACTGCAAATAACAATAATAGCTACAGATTCTTTGCCATTGCTCCCACCTCTGTCCCTGGAATCTGTGCAGGTTTGTGGCAGGAAGTGATGTTTTATGACTTCCATGCTAAGTCATAAAAGACCATGCCACTTACACCTGACTTCTTGAAATAGTCTCCTTAATATGGGCCCTTTGGGGATGTTTCCTCTCAAAACCAATCTCCAGCCAAGCATGGTGGTGCACGCCTGTAATCCCAGCAGCTCGGGAGGTTGAGGCAGGAGGATTGCAAGTTCAAAGCCAGCCTCATCAACAGTGAGGCACTAAGCAACTCAGTGAGACCCTGTCTCTAAATAAAATACAAAATAGGGCTGGGGATGTGGCTCAGTGGTCAAGTGCCCTGAGTTCAATCCCTAGTACCAGCCCCCACCCCAAAAAAATCTCCATGTTATGAGAAGTCCAAGTTATGGAGAGACCACATGTAAGCAGCTCTGGTCTTCAGTCCCAGCTGAGTTTACCCTTTTAGTCTTCTTTGACGGGGGCCAGACAGTCGAGTGGACAAATGGTTGCAGCCCCTAGTCATTTGAGTCTTCTCAAGCAACAGAGAATTGACATTCCGCTCTGGTAGGAAGAATTCCAACATGGCCACCAAGCTCCTACCAGCACCACAGGGTATGTCACCACATGATAGAGTATCACTTCCATGATCAGATTATGTCATATGGCAATATAAAATCCCAAATCAAATGATTTTGAGTTAGTGAAAAGAAAGATTATCCAGGGTATCCCTAGACCTTCTTGAAGGATATCTGTCTTCTGGATTTGAAAAAAATGAAGCTGCCAATGAACTCCTGGTAGCTGTTGGGAGGTTAGAGTGAGTGGGTCCCTGCTGACAGCCAGCCAGAAAGTATAAACCTCAGTCCTACAACCACCACAAAGGACCAAATTCTGCCCCAAAGCATGTGAGCCTGGAAAGAGCCCTCAGCTCTAGAAGGACATGCAGCCTGGCCAACGCCTCCATTGCAGCCTTGTGAGACTCCAAGCACAGGGGTCAGCTCAGCTGTGTCCAGATCCCTGCCCCTGACATACTAGATGTATGTTATTTTATGCAGCTAAGTGTGTGATAATTTGTAACCCAGCCATAGAAAACTAAAATGGTTGGTCCCAAATTTATGACAATGTGACTTACCATTTTTTTTTTAACTTTATGATGGTGCAAAAGCAATATACATTCAGCAGAAACTATATTTTGAATTTTGAGTCGATCTTTTCCCAGGCTATTGATTTATGACTCCAACCTCTCTCAAAGATGTTGGACAGTGGCAGGGAACTACAGCCCTTAGCCAGCGAGCCGGTCAAGATGGGGAACAACCAATCCTCTGCAGTGCTGTGCTGCTGAGCCATGAGGTTCCGTAAGTTAAGTTGTGTTAAATACACTTTCTTTTTTTTTAAATATTTATTGTTTAGCTTTAGGTGGACACAATATCTTTATTTTATTTATATGTAGTGCTGAGGATCGAACCCAGTGCCTGACGCATGCCAGGCGAGCACGCTACTACTTGAGCCATATCCCCAGCCGTACACTTTCAATTTACAGATATTTTCAGTTTGTAGTGGGCTTTTCAGGATGTAACTCCATTGTAAGTCGAGGAATATCTTACACCTACTGTACCCCTTCTGAACTCCTGGCCCACAAAATCTGTGTGCATAATGAGATGGTTGTTATTTTATGCCACCAGATTAGAGGTTGTTTGTTGATATAAAAATAAATAACTTAAAACAAAGGCTGGGTGTGTGGTGCACACCTGTAATCCCAGCTACTTGAGAGGCTAAGGCAGAAGAACTGTAAGTGGGACGCCAGCCTCCGTTAGCTTCTGTATCCAAAAAAAAAAGTGGGGGGGGGGGACTGGTTCAATAGCTAAATAAATAAATAACCGAAACAGTCAACCACTAAAAAAAAGACAAGCATCCTGTCTCCGTTGCATTCTCCCCTTTGTGAAGAGGAGAAAACAATAAAACAAATAGGCAAAAAAAATACGGAGCATGTCAGATGGGAACAAGTGCCAGGAGACAAGAGGCAGGTGATGATTTCTGGGTGTAGCTTCAGTTTAGACTGAAATGCTCAGTCTAAATTTGCAAAATATGTACCTACAGATGGTAAGGAACAACGCCCAGGCAGAGCAGATGCTGGCCACCATACTAGAGTAGGGTTCTTCTCAGGTTGGAGACCAGGTATTTATTTTCACGCTCTTCAACCCAGCAGGAATACAAAGTCCTGGTATGTAGTGTTAGACCTCATTCATTGATTCATTCAACCATCTGCTCCATCATAGTCACAGAAAGCCTCCTGTTTTGGGCGGTGTTGAAATGCCGGACTCCACCAGAGCTACCCACTGGTCTCAGGTCCTTATTGCTCAGCTGACTGGGATCTGTACATGGGAGCCCTAAGCCATCCCGGTACAGAGACTCCTGTGTAAGGTTATTTCTCTTTCATCTACTAGACTGACGCTCTAGGAGTGGAAAAGAGAGGGGCTGAGATGATCAGCAAGCTTCCAGGGCTGTGGGGAATGCAGAGAAACCTGGAAGGATGGATATTGCCTTAGGGGGACCTTATTCGTCTTTGATCGCCCCCTAGCGCCCAGCAGAGGGAACAGGAACGTGTGGAATGTGTGCCCCCAACAGACCCACAGCACACACAGCCAACTGACGGCTCCACTCCCAGCTGAGTCCAGGCTCAGCCTGAGAACCCGCCCCAACACATTTAGCCATTGCTAAATGATCAGAGATGACAGGTGAAATAAACCCTAACAGCCATCCCTGATAGCTTAACATGTGGACGTGGTAGGTGTTAGTATTAGTAAATTCATCAACAGTCTCCTGGGGGAAAGGAAGCCGGGCTCCAGAATTAAAAGGTGCTCTAGAGAAGCAGGATGGTCTAGGAGGGAGGTCTGCTGTCTGTGGAAGCTGGGGTTTATCTCTTCACCCACAAGCTTCAAGACAGTGTTGGTTCCAGGTTTCAAGGCAGGTTCAAATCCTGGCTTTCTTGTTTGAGACGTATATGATCCGAAGTGAGTTAATTCATCTCTCAGTTTTCTCATCTATAAATGGAAATAATAATGCCTTTCTTGTTGGAAAGTTGTCCTAAGAATTTATAAGTCGAATGCTAATGTATGCAATGTATGAATCATATACAAAATTATAGATCCAGGACATGGTATATTATTTTATTAAATTAAATCCAAGTCCAAATCCTACCAAAATGGAAACAATTCAATTTTTGTCATTGTAGGGACTCCACACCCCCATTTCCATAACAGCACAGGAAGATTCCTCCAGGAAAAATTGCACATATTCTCTCTCTCTCTCTCTCTCTCTCTCTCTCTCTCTCTCTCTCTCTCTCCCCCAGGGATGATTGAATCCAAGGGCACTTAACTACTGAGCCACATCCCAGCTCTTTTTATTTTTAAATGTTTAAATTTTGAGTCAGGGTCTTATTACATTACGTACAGCCTTGATAAGTTGCTGAGGCTGACTTCAAACCTGCAATCCTCCTGCCTCAACCTCCCCAAGCCACTGGGATTACAGGCATGTGCCACCACACAGGCACAAACACTCTCAATGACTTCTGCTTCACAAGGTCAAGTGGAGAACTTTTCTTCTGTCACTTCTTAGCATTGTCATATAACCCAAGGACAGGAAATGCTCTGTGGCTACTTGCTGGGAATCAGGGCCAAATATATATATATATGAAATGAAAACCAAGCTAATATTTCAAAGAATTATCTTGCTATATCTATAAAGCCTCTAATATACTCCCTAACATGTGGCATGTGCCAATTATCTTTTCAAGTATTCAACAGATACTTGTAAATCTCTAATATTTGCCTGACCCTATTTTTGAATGAGGTTTTTCTCAACTTGGGCACTGTTGACATTTTGTGCTGCATTTTTTTTTTTAATTGTTGGGGAGGAAGAACAGGACATCCTGTGCACTGTAGGATATTTCCAAGCATCCTTGTCCTCCACCCACTAAATACCAGTCGCAGCCTCCACCCCTGTCATGACTCCAGACCTTACCAAATGTCCCCTGGGTAAAACTGCCCCTGGCTTAGAATTCCCGAATGAAGGAAACAGGAATAAATCTTTACCCTCATGGAGTTTATATTCTCGTGAGTGAGATAGACAATAAATAAACATATTTATAACAGAATGTCATATGTGGAGGGATGACAGGGACTTAGCTCCTTTCTCTCCTTCTTGCCTGGATAAATAAGAACCCAGAACTATTCTGAAGACACAGACATCAGGCCCTGATGAGAAGGTGTTTCATTGATAAGCAAAAAATCAGAGAAATGGAAATGGAATGATCTAAAACAATATCAGAAAGAAATAGGATTATCATTTAAATAACCATATTGAAGGATCACTCTTCATCTCTTTTGGACATATTCCTATGCATAGAAAAATAATCTCATCAACAGAAGCATGGGACAGCCACACACTAAGGGGAAAAATTTCTCCTGCCTTCTCTCCAGCTCGGGCCATTCTTTTAAACACATAGAAAGGAATTTCAAGAGTGTCCCCATTCAATGAAGCCTTAAATTATGAAATAAGGCAAGAGCACATAATAATAAAGAATTATTTGAAATGCCACTGAAATTATTTTGTGTCACCTAAGTGCTGTAAAAGTTGGCTTTAAATAACTAGACTTAAAAATCCCTCTCTATATATAGTTTTAGTACAATTTATAAACCAGAGCAAATTTATAAATTAAATAATCCTAACCACAACACTAATCAAATTCGAGTGACTGTGGTTTTTGCTAAAACTATTTGCTGTTCTAAACGTGCCCAGATTTTGGGCAGTTTTCCAGGACTCTGTGTCTTATGGGGATTCTATTCTCTCTACCTCTTCTTTGCTCAGGGCAGCTGCAAAACCTTTGTCCTTAGCGTGGGCAGAAATAGGACTTGACCTTCCTGTGATGGCAACACATCATTCTCCAATTAGTTCTGCTTCTTCTGTTCTTTCCTCTCTAGCCCATGAAACCATCCCATCGAAATCCAAATGCAAACACAGAGAACAGCACAACCGGCAGTCTCAGGCCCCATAGTCACTTGAAGGTCCAGAATAGGCTTTTCCTCTTCCTTTCAAAGATTATCAAAATGAAAGCCCTAAATTTAAAGGCTCTGGTGGAGAATTCTAGGATCCCTAATGATACATCCATAGTGTGCCTGTGAGAGACACTGGTATAAGAGCTAAGAGAATTAGAATATCCAGGACTCAAATTCTGGCTCTACCAACTCTAGCTGTGTGACACTGAGAAAGAGCTATGTGATTTCTGCTAGGGTTGTTGTGAAAATCACTCAAAGCTAGCATTTAGCAAATGCTAGCTATTTTGACTAGTGGCTATTATTACAGGGCCATGTGCCACCCAAGACGGGGTCCCACATAGAAGTTTGCATCTGAACCAATAAGACTTGGAGAAAACTGTGAAGGTGGTTGTTTCTGCTTCCCTTCTCCTAGATTTCCAGTGCCCTCTCAACATCTAGATTCCTAAATACCACTCCCACTCGAGACACCAATCTAGGTCTCCTTTAGCTACCAGCTCATTCCTCTGCCTTTCCTTGCTCCACCTTTGTGCCCTTCCAAAATACTAGGGTAGAGTGCTTATTTGTGCATATTCAAAAATCATTTATTCAGCAACTACAAGTTGCTATGTACTTTGAATGCCAATTTTATTTAACCTTTTCACTGTGTCTGAAAGAGTAAGAAGAGCTCAATCATGGTTCACTGAATCCCTCAACAAATGTCACCTTGACTGAGGTTATGCCTAGAAGAGATGGGATTTGACCCTAAGAGGGACTTTGTGGCTTTTAACCCTCTTTCCTCCACCCCAGGGGTCAGCAATCTTTGTAAAGGCCAGAAAGTAAATGTTTAGGCCATATGGACCATTCAGTCTCTATTACAAGTGCTCAAACCTGCCTCTGTAGCCCAGAGTGGTCATGGACAATATATCTACTGAATGTGTCTATGTTCCAATAAAACCTTATGTATGAAGAGTGAAATTTGAATTTTACATGATTTTTGCATGTCATAAAATATTATTATTCATTTGGTTTTTTCCCTAACCACTGAAAAGTATAAACACCTGGAATGGGGGTTTAATTCAGTGAATTAGTGTATGCCTACCATCCATGGATTAGATCCCCAGCACCAAAAAAAAAAAATTAATAATAAAAATATTTCAAAAAGTGTAAAAACCATTCTTACCTAATGGGCTATTCAGAAACAGGGAGTGGACTGGATTTGGCTGGGGGCTGTAGTTTTCCAACCCCTGCTCTATACCTGGTCACCTCCCAAGGTTCCAACTCTCTCAGCCCCTCTCCCCAGCAGGTAGAAGGAATGGAATTCTGGATAGTAGAATTTTAGACTCTGACCAGTTAACCAGATCAAACCTTCCAACCATTTCCAAAGTCAAGCCCCGCAGGCAATGGTCTATCTCCCCAAAACCCTCCCCAACGTGTGGACACCCACTGTTGGGTACCCAGGATTCATAATTCCTTCCAGATAAATTCTAGATTATTTCAGGATTAAGTTAGGTGCCAAATAATAAAGTTGGTCCATTCCAAGAGGGCAATTATCTCATCTGTTAATGAAAGAGCAGTCACATATCAGAGCAAAATCCCATCTGGTGTATTCATTACAGACAAAATTAAGATAAGTGAAACTTGCCTTATCCCCTTATTAACTCAGACAAATGACTACATATATTTTCCAGATAAGAGGCTGTTTAGAAGAACGAATCTCTATATTTTACAAATGTACTTTCCATTTTCTTCCTACCAAGGATATTCAGGGGGGAAAAAATTTTTTTTTGTCTTGCTGTAAATCACAGAGGCCCTAGTTGTTTTTTCTCTCTCCAAATGAGACATTGCCTGACATCTAACATGTGGCAAGATCTGAGAGAAGTTTCCACAAATTGGTAAAATTCTTTCTACATGAATATGTAATGTAATCTTCTTGTTAAATAAGAATAGATAATTTCCTCCAAAATGAATGCAATAAAGGGGCATAGAAAGAATAAATAATTCTAATACTGTTCTTTAATTCTGCTTGTAATTTTCCAAATTCCAGACTGATGGCAACATAGTGGGCCCATTCTACTACACACTATTTCAAAATGTTCGTGCTCGTTAGGAAGTCTACGGGAACAGTGTTTCCAAAAAGCCTCCAAATGCAGCGAATTTGCCTCATTTTGTAGCAAAAGAAAAAGTCACTATTTTGTCTCAGTTGTCTCTAACATTTATGCCTGTAATCAACAAACATTTATTGAGCACTAACTCTGGGGCCAGGCAGGGTGCTAAGTGCAATTATAAGGCACAGCCTTCATCCTTAAGGAACTCACCGTTTAATTACGGAGATGACAATTAAGATAATGATGATTGTATTAAGCACATAAGCATTGATTATATGTCTGGCATAGTGCTCGATGATCTGCTTACATGGTTTCATTTAATGTTCTCCCACCCTAACAATGTCTGAGACAGGTGTTACTAGTATTCCCATTTTACAGATCAAGAAACTGAGGCAGGC
This sequence comes from Marmota marmota marmota, assembly GCF_001458135.2. NCBI lineage: Eukaryota > Metazoa > Chordata > Mammalia > Rodentia > Sciuridae > Marmota > Marmota marmota. The sequence continues at coordinate 3,824,858 of NW_026000082.1, read as the reverse complement.
TGAGGATGTAGCTCTGTGGTAGAGTGCTCATCTAGCACTATGTAAGGCTCTGGGTTCAATTTCCAGCACCACAAAAAAAAAAAAAAGGTAAAGAAAGAAAGAAACTAAATGAGGTTTAGATAGATTTACTAATGAACCCACAGTAATATAGCTGGTAAGTAGGTGGATCTGAGATATGAGCCTAAAGATGACTGACTCTTGAGCTTGCTGTACTAGAATTGTACATAAATGGCCATAAATACAGTGCTGAAAGTGGCATACACCCTAGCAGAGGAACAGATAAAATGCCACAACCTTTAAAGAGAGGAAGGGATAACTCTTGACCAGAACAGTCAAGGGAGACTTCATGGAGCAAGGATGCAGGAAATTTAGAAATGAAAGGAAGGAATTCCAGGCAGTGGGAACAACATGGGTGATGGCACGAAGTTAGAAAAATCACAGGACAAATTCAGAAAAAAGCAGTGAGTCCAGTTTGATGCCAACTGTATACATTATTGGGTGAAGCAGGAGATCAAATAGAAAGACGAGTAAGGGGCTGGGGATGTGGCTCAAGCGGTAGCATGCTTGCCTGGCATGCGTGCGGCCCGGGCTCGATCCTCAGCACCACATACAAACAAAGGTGTTGTGTCCGCCAATAACTAAAAAATAAATACTAAAAAATTCTCTCTCTTTCTATCTCTCTCACTCTCTCTTTATTAAAAAAAAAAGGGAGACGGGAAGATGGCGGCGAGGGGAGTGCATTACCCCCGTGTGCTGCTTCACTGTGTGGGAGTATGACAAGTCAGGACGGCTAAAGGATATCTTGTTAGGAATTTCCAGCAATAGTGGGGTGCTCCGGAACCTGGAGGAAGGATTTCCATCGCATGAGGATCTGCTATGGGGACTCAAACGCGAGAGGTTTGTCGCATGGAGGGTAACACGGCTTATTCAGCAAATCGCCCCGCGGCTAGAGTCTGCAACGCGCGCTGGGATAGAGACGCAGGGTTACAGCGCTGCAGTTTCTGCCAGCCGTGCAAGCACCGTACTCAGGGCTGAATTCTGGGTTCGAGACGGGGGAAAGGAAGCGGTCCATCTCGGTTCTCCACACCGGTCAGACCACAGAGGAGGCCAGCAGCCACCATGATGGTAAACTGACGTCACCTTCCCTGTTTTAGACTGACCGCAGCTCATTCAGCCATAGATCAGTTAATTTCAGGCTGAAATTCACCTGCGGCTTGCAGACAGATTGCTAGGGTTCAGCGCCTGGGTGCTTCTTAGAACCTGAGCTTATTGGAGCGAACACCGAGCGCGGGGCGGCCGAGTTCCGGCTCCCGGAACCGTTCCGCGGAGCCTGCGGAGGCTGCTTCTCGGACCCTGCTCCTATCAGAGCATACAACAAGCACTAAGCAGCCGAATTCCGGCCCCCGGAACTGAGCCCGCGGGGACTGCTTCTTGGAGCTTAC
>NW_026000082.1:3803094-3819560 GCF_001458135.2 Marmota marmota marmota | reverse complement strand
GGGAGGGAGGGAGGAGGAGGAGAGGAGAGAGAAGGGGGAGGGGGGAGTGTGGAGGATGGGAAAGGCAGCGGAGCACAACAGACACTAGGATGGCAATTTGTAAATCAATGGATGTGTAACTGATGTGATTCTGCAATCTGTGTATGGGGTGAAGGTGGGAGTTCATAACCCACTTGAATCAAAGTGTCAAATATGATATGCCAAGAAATTTGTAACGTTTTGAACAACCCACAATAAAAAATTAAAAAAAAAAAAAGACGAGTGAGGGTCTATTCCATTAAAAGTGGAAATTTCATAACAGGTACAGTGGCATACGCTTGTGATCCCAGCAGCTCAGAAGGCTGAAGCAGGAGAATTGTGAGTTCAAGGCCAGCCTCAGCAACTTAGCAAGACCCTGTCTCAAATTTTAAAAAGGGCTCTCGGGGTGTGGCCCAGTGACAGAGTGCTTATCTACCTTGTGTGAGGCCCTGGGATCATCCCCCAGTACCAGCAAAATAAACAAACACGTGAATGTTACCTGGTGTCTTAGAGTCTACAAGAACAATGTTTCCCAAAAGCCTCCAAATGCAGTGAACTTGCCTCATTTTGTAGCATGACTCTATGAGTAGCTGTTGTCTTTATTTTACAAAAGGAAAATTTCAGAGTGGCAGAGTTGCTCATCCAAGGGCCTTCAGCCAGCTCATTTTAGATCGCATCAATTTGTTCAAATGCTGTTCATTAGCACAAATACTACGCTGGGTGCTAAAGACAACCAGGAACCACACAGAGGTCATCATTGCCTTCACACCACGAGCAGCCCAGGTAAGAAAGGCAGCCTCAGTGCCATTTAAGCCTGAAGACAGGCAGGAGTTTGCTTGATCATGGAGTGGAGCAGGGGAATGGAATGTGGTAGAGAATAACCCCACACAGAGCGTTCCCCAAGTGTGTGTGAAGGTCCAGAGGAGAGAGAAACTGGGCCACCCCAGAGCTTCAGGTGGAAGCAAAACCTGGAGAGGTTGGCAGGTGCAGAGGGCAGGGGGGCAGCCCCTGAAAGTCTCTAACGTGGGTGTCAGGGGGCTGGAGAGGAGGGGACAGATTAGGTTCAGGTATCGAAAGGTCAGTAAAACTGTTGAAGAGAGGACTAGATATGATAAGATGGAGGCCAAGACTCCGACTTGAAGATTGTGGGCTCATCTCCCTGGGGATGCATGGAGGAGGCAACGAGGACGCACTTGTTTTCTTTATAAGTGATTCAGTAACGTCTTCTGAGAATCGACTATATCCTAGGCATGTGCAGCTGTTTCAGGCATGCCGGCTGGTAGAAAAACAATTTTCATTAGCAGAATTACACACACGTCTCCGAAGTCCATTCTAGAGTTTTCCTTGAGACCCAACTTGAAAGTCTTCATCCACAAAGTTGCCAAACTCTGGCCTCCCTGTGTGTTGACAGCTTCCCCTCAACACCCCCTTAGCCACTTAGTCTGTCCCACGAAGTTACACATCTTGCTATTATCTCCAAACTAGTTACTAATTGGTACCTGCTCATCTTGTCTCAAGTGTTCCTCAGGACTCTCTTCTGCATTCTTTTTAAGTCATGAAGTATCTTTTGGGGTTCTGAACACACAAGCAATGATCAACTAAGAGGCTTGAGTGATTGTACAAATGAATGGACAGGATCATATGAAGACGATCTCTGATTGTTTGCTGCTCTGTACATTGAATTCCACTCCCCTTATCAGTCCCTAAAGACATTAGTTATAGGGACTTTTTTTTTTTTTTGGTACTAGGGATTGAACCCATGGGTGCTTAACCACTGAGCCACATCCCCAGCTCTTTTTTGTTTCATTTAGAGATAGGGTCTCACTAAGTTGCTTAGGACCTTCATAAATTACTGAGGCTGGCTTTGAATTTACAATCCTCCTGCCTCAGCCCCGTAAGCCACTGGGATTATAGGCATACACCACAGCAACTGGCCTTACAGGCACTTCCTAACTTATAAAAATTTAGAAGTCATCCCTGTGCATATCCAAGTATCATTCCCTAGTCATTGCAAATTCTTGCCTGTACTCAAGTGCATCAAAGGCCTGATGACTTGAGTTATAAATTCCATGGTGACCAGTGCTAACCATTCAGGTTAATTAAAGAGAAAATAGATATCTATTTCCAATATTTGCAAAACACCTAATATGTGTAAGACATATGTGTGTGTGTGTGTGTGTGTGTGTATCCTTTTCCTACAGGGAAACAGGAACATATATATACTTGTTATGTGCTAATAAAAGTGCTGCAAGTTGTATTCACATTATTTTGTCCATAAGGTTTATAGTAAAAAGTAGAATATACACAAGGATTTCTTCTATGGCTTAAATTGTTGCTTGACTATTGAATCTAATCTGATTGATTAAATAAGGAATATTATTTGCATCATGTAGACTGGTCCCCACACATCTGCTATAGGGAATGAGCACCTTGTTCGTCATGAGCTGGTACTCTCTGGGTAGAGCAGCACTCCTCAGCTTTGTGGAGCAGCCGGCTCACCCGACCTCACCTTGTGTTCTGTTCTTAAGTGTCTGTAGTTGTGAACCATGCTGCTGTTTATTTTAAAGTAAGAAAACTGTTGCTTTTGATCTGGTTGTATGTTTTCTTTGCAATTTGGAGACTGTTTTTGTTCTGATCCCTCGATGTATGCTTTTGAACCTGCAATAACAAAATATACTTTCTATCTTCCTAGAGTTGCAATAACAAATTACCACAAATTCATTGGCTTCAAACAACAGAAATTTATTTACTCATTGTTCTGGAGAACAGAAATCTAAAATTGAGGTGTTGGGCTGGGAGTATACCTCAGTGGTAGAATGATGTATGCTTTACATGTGTGAGGCCCAGGGTTCCATCCCCAGCACCAAAAAAATAAATAAATAGATAAAAATAAAATGAATTTTGAAAACTTCGAGGTGTGAGCAGGATTGGCCCCTCCTAGAGGCTCTGGGGATAACCCATTTCCTTCCCCACTCTCAGCTTCCAGTGCTGCTAGTAATCCTAGCATTCTTTTCTTGGAGGTGCATCACTCTGGTCCCTGTCTCTGTAGGAGGCTTTCTTTTCTGTATTGGACGGTCCTTTCCTCTTCTGTTTCCTATGGAAATACATGCCATTGGATGTAGGGCCTACCTGGTTAATCCAGGATGATGTTATCTCCAGATCTTAACTTAATTACATCTAAAAAACAAATAATAATAATAATAATAATAATAATAATAATAATAAACTTTCTCTAAATAAGGTCACATTCACAGGTTCTTGGTGCCATATCTTTTGGGGGTCAGGGAGAGGCACCACTCAACCCATGGTATTAGTTAGAGGTATTCTTTTGCTATCATAAACTTTTATATTGAAAATTCTAAAAGAAAAATGAAGATAATAATTATTACAGGTTTGAAACTCTCTAGCTCCTAATCCCTTTGGTTCTTCTGAAACAATTATTTTATAATAAAATTTTCATTTTAAAATAAATAAATAATTCATAAACATGAAAAAATAAATCAAGTTTTCTTAGGGTGATAACTAGTTATATAAGTGAATTAATGCCTGTGAAGCACTTAAGACTACTGCTTGGCCCATGATATAGATTATGAGTTAGATAAATAAAAATAAATTGTGTTCTGAAAGAGGGGACTGTGTTATTGTCACCTTTTGCAGATAAAAGAATAGGAAGTTCAGTGAGGTGTAGTTACCAGCCCAACCAGCGAGAAGTCGTGGTTCAAATTCATATCCTTTGACAAATTCATTGTCTGCACCATGGTGCCTGGTACCCAGGGTGATGCTGGAAAGGAACAGGGAACCTGGTGAGGTACTCAAGGTTGTTGGTGAAGAGGGAGTTGATGCAAATGAGAAGATGGTGAGATTTTTGCAGGGGTGATGCTCCAGGCTGCACAGGGGCCAGGACCCACTCAGGACATACCTGGTCATATATCCCTCATCAAGGCTGAGGAAGGAGACATTGACCATGCCTGAAGTATAAATGAACTTTCTCACCACCCCCACTATAGCACACAAGAATGAAGGAATAAAAGACAGGGAAACCAGATAGATTTTGTTTCAGAAAAAAAAAATGCAAATGATAGGCCCTTGGTGCATACACCACCTAGGCAAAAGAAGATCGGAAGTACTTATTTAGAAAGATGTACCCTCTGCTACTTTTCCTTAAATTGCTCAAATCTTCTAGACACAACAGACTCTCATTTTATAGTAGGAAAAACAACAGTAGCTATTTTCAAGGCATTCTACTAAAAAATGAACAGTCATTAAGAGCACACAGGCTGATGGCGACTCAAGCTGCATCGGTGGACGCCTCACAGAGGTCAAAGAGGGAGCAGAGGAAACATGCAGAAACCTCAAGATAAATAATAATAATCATAAAGAATCCATGACATTTGGAAAGGTGACTGTGCCTGTTGTAGGTACTTTCATTAGGAGCAGGAGATCCTGAAATGGAATGATGAAAGAGAAAAGCTGCTAAATGAATACTTTGAATCAGTATTTATTGAAGAAGACAACGGGGAAATTCCTGTGCCAAGGACACATTTTATGGCAAAGCAGAGAATGGCCTTGACAGAGATTCCTCAGTCTCTGAGGAGAAAGGTAGAGAGCAACCTGAGGGACTCTGCAGTAAATCATGCGGACCACATGGTTTTCATCCATGGGTTCTGAATGAGGCAGTGGGAATCCTAAACTGTAGGCACATAATATATGCTTAACAACAGCCAAGATCCCTGAAGGTTGTGAGGCCATTAATAGGACATCAAATGTGTGCAGGGTGTGTGTGTGTGTGTGTGTGTGTGTGTGCACGCGTGCTCCTTGCACATTTTGGGATCTTCATGCATATGCAGTGGGTTAGATTTTCTTTACCATTTTTTTTAAATAAGTACCAAGAAAGAGTAGTCAATGAAATGAAGGACAGAGGAATGTAAAGTAATGGAAAAAGCATCAAAAGATTAGAGAACAGGCCTGGGGTTGTGACTCAGTGGTAGAGCACTAGCCTAACACATGTGAGGCACTGGGTTCGATCCTCATAAAAAAATGAAATGAAATAAAAGTATTGTGTTCACCTACAAATTTTATATATATATATAAATGAAACCAAATTCAAGAGAAATTTAGGACCATTTAAGCAGTTATTTTCCAACGCCTCTGGAAGATGCTGGCATATAAAGATGAATAAACATGCCCTCTATCTAAAGGAAAATCTTACAGGCTAATGACTTTGTCATTTCTGTGGTTCTGCTATTGGCTTTGGATGGCAATTGGCAATGAAGCATCTTCTAGCACCACCAGAGGATGCAAGAAACATCTGGTAACTTTTTCTCTCCCTAATAAAACCATGAAGAACATTTCAGTGCATTTGGCAAAATCTGGGGGCCTGAAAAGCAGAGATAGATTTTCACTCCATCCCATAAAAGCCAATTTGTGGTTTCTAAGAGTTATTTAGTAACAATGATAATATCAGAGAAGCTAACATTTATTGAGTGCTTACTATCTGCCAGGCTCTTGCTCCATTCTCTACCTATATCATCTCATTTAATCTGCATTAGTGGTTAATGTGCCTAGACCTAGAATTTGAAGCTTTGTGGTCCAGTTCCAAAGTCCATGCTTTGAACCTTCAATCTATACTGCCTCTCTATATGTATATTTTACTTATAAAGGGAAGCAGTAGTTTCACAAAACAATAGTTATTCTTGTTCCAGGTGAATCTCTTGTATTTCATTAAAAGAATGATGTTCCCAAACCTCCAATTAATTTCCTGGCCCACCGATGGGTTAGAGCCCATCTAGAGAAACAATGCTAATTAAGCAAATAACCATATTGTCTTCGACTTTGAGGGATTCAAAGCTAGATGCAGGCTTTGGAATTAAAACCCAAATGCACTGAAAAGGTGAATCACACCTCTTCTCAATTGCCTTGGACCATTCCAGAGGCTTTTAAACAATGGGCAGATAGGTTTCTTCTACTTACCATACTTTTCCCTAACTGCTATTTTTCCCCCACATTGAATTGTCAGCAAAGTGCCCCAAGAGTTAAAATATATATATTTATGCTGACCTGAATCTTCTATCCACTGACTCTTGTTGTATCCCTTGAGTAACAGAATATTCAAGTAATTCTTTATCCAATATGTTTCAAGTATTTGGGTGTGCAGTCATATTCCTCCTGCATGTATCCCTTCAGAATAAATATTTCCAGATCTTTCAACCATGTGTGAATCAAGACAGACCACCTCACTCGAATTTGCCTAGCAAAACAAGCTTCACTGGCTTACACACAGGGAAGGCCAAGGATTGTTCTAGTTTATGGTGCAGCTTGATCTGGGGCCAAAACAATGTCATCAGGGAAGACCTATGTCTCTCAGCTCTGCTCCCCCACATCATGCTCCAGTCTTCCTTGCAATAGGAATGAAGCAGCCCCAGACCTTACCTCTTCTCAGGAACAAGTTTCAGCAAGAAAAAAAAAAATGAATTTCTTTCACAGGCATTTCAGCCAAACACTTTCTTCCATTTGTATTGCCTCCAAATGGGCCATGTGCTTGATCTTCCAGATGTTACTATGGCCAAAGAATGTGTGGGTGCTTCTCATGAGAACCAAGACTGAGTCACAGAAGAAGAAAAGTTTATTTGGGGCTCACAGTTTCAGAGGTTCAGTCTATGGATGGCTGACACCATTGCTCAGGGGGAGGAAAGCCACTCAGCTCATGGCAATCAGGAAGCAGAGAGAGAAGAAGGGTCCAGGGACAGATGTAGGCCTAGAGCACTCCTCCCGTAACCTACTTCCTCTAGTCATCCTCCCCTGCCTACGATTACCAGCCGATAGTCCATTCAAATTATTAATCCAGGGCTGGGGATGTGGCTCAAGCGGTAGCACGCTCGCCTGGCATGCGTGCAGCCCGGGTTCGATCCTCAGCACCACATACAAACAAAGATGTTGTGTCCGCCAAAAACTAAAAAATAAATATAAAAAAAAAAAATTTTAATCCATCAAAAGAATTAATCCACGAATTATGTTACAACCCTATAATCTAATCACTTCACCCCAGAATATTCCTGCATTGTCTAATACCTGAGCTTTTGGGCTAACATCTCATATCCAAACCATAAGACCTACCATACTCCAAGGGAATGCCTGGTGGAAAAGTAACACTAATTATTTTTCTTGTGCGCCCTCCTCTTTGTAGTTTCTGCTGTGGCCCTGGGACAGAATTACTCACTTCTTTATCTCAGACCTCCTATCAGTGCTGCTGCTACATTGCAACTACTCATGTTTCAGGTTTATGTTCTTACTGACTGAATCCCTTGAAGATGGAGATGGAGCATACCCTGTGTGCTGAGAAAACCCTTGATAAAGAGGCATGCAGTGATTGCTGTTTGAATGAATTATCCTGAAGCCACAGAGGAGGAAACCCCATAGCCACTCTCTCTGCATGAGATCAACCTGCATCTTAAGCCATCCATATGGATTTCAGTATCCCCACCCATAAAATCCACAGGGGGAAAAAATTGATTTTTGATGTGTTGGGGCAGAGCAGGAGGAATGGAAAGTCCAGGGAGCTGGAGATTGTCAGGTGACAGACACGAAATCACAGATAGCAATTACACATTTGGACAGCTAAGTCAAAGACGGCTAGAAGGGCAGAATGAGCAGTCAGCAAGAACCTAAGCGCTACAGAATTGGTGGGAACTGAGTCTAGGACTGATTTTGCTTACTCTGCTTCTTTCTAAGCTGCCAGGGGTGCTGGGAAGGGGAAGAAGACAGGGATGAGTCTGGAGGCCTTGACTGTGGCTATCGAGGCCTGATTGCCCAGCCTCAGTTGAGGTGGGAAGAGGAGACCCAACAGCCACTATTTCCCAAAGCACCCTGGGCGAAGTCCTAGGATCCCAGTGATGAATGACACAAGTATCGTCCTGGTCAGTGAGTTCACACGCTATTGGCAAGAGCTGCAAGAATTACCATTTCGCATATTATTACAGAATCCTTTTACTCCTCAGATAAAAGAAGTTATATAAATGAAGACACACTTAACTGAGAAAATCATTACGTTTATTAATCTTTCAACGCACAGTGTTATGCTAGAGGATACAGATGATATAAATGTTATTTCTTTGCCTCAAATAGGGAGTCAAGCCAGGGAAGCAAACATGAAAACAGAAGCTACCTGCACCAAAGCCGGGCCCGGAGCAGGGCTGCGACACGCCCGCCTGTGGGATTGAAGCCCAGCGGTGCCCTGCGCCCCCCTGCCTCGGCCACGCACCGCAGGCACTGGGCATCGCCCCGAGGGGTGTGAAACACAAAGAAGGATGCCCTCGCTTTTCTTACTGCCTCCCGAAGACAATCATTATTCCTGGAATGACGATTTGTAAGCTCAACCTAATTACAGCCAAATTGATTAAGAGATGCATAATCTAAGGATTAGCATTCGGGCAAATGCTGCTTAACTTAGCCACCGAGGATTTAAAAGGGGAAACCGCTGCGTTCTTCAGGAAGTGGTTTGGAATAAAACAGGGGGGTTTTCCAGTAAAATTCAGCCTTAGTAAATTCTTTAGCATCATCTCCTTATTTGAACTCCCAAGCTGGAGACTTCCTGGGGTCAGATGCTCTTCTGACTCGGTTCCTGGGCCTGTGGGGGGAAGGTACCGCATCACCACCGCCAGAGACAGGCTGGGGCCCCAGCTTCCTCCACAGGAATTTTCTTCCTCGTGGGAATTTTCTTAGCCTCATTGCTTCCCTCAAAATATGGATGAGAGCTGGGAATGGTTGCACACACGCCTGTAATCCCAGCAGCTCAGGGGAGGCTGAGGCAGGAGTTCAAAGCCAGCCTCAGCAACAGCAAGGCGCTAAGCAACCCAGGGAGACCCTGTGTCTAAATAAAATACAAAATAGGGCTGGGGATGGGGCTCAGTGGTTGAGTGCCCTTGAGTTCAATTCCTGGTACCACCACCTCCAAAAACAAAACAGCAACAACAACAAGATGAGAATGGATACCTTACAGGAACCCTTGTGAGCAATAAATAAGTAAACACATAAGGTTGCTAGCATACCACTGGAAATCTAAGGTTTTCAATCGGTGTTTGTTCCTTCCCTTGTAGGATTTTTTTTTTAAATAAACTTTTTAAACCGCTATTTTTTTGTTTAGCTGCCAAACTGTTTAAATAAAGAAAAATTTCTTCTTTAGTTGTATTTCATATCACATAAAGAAACTCACCAAAAAGCTTAAGAATAATGTTGAGAAAACTAAAAAGCAGTTTTCTCCCAGTAAGTTAAAAAGTGACTCTTTTAGTAGGTTGGTAAACGCAAATGACTTCTCTGTTCCTTAGTTTAAACATTTATAAAATGAAGAAAATCATAACCCTTCCTCATAAAAATTGTTAAAATTAGATGAGTTAAAACATAGGCAATTCTTGCAACAGTGCCTGCCACATAGTAAATAAAGCAATGTTACTTGGTAACTATCATAATGATACTATGTAACAATACTAATGCTTAAAAACCCTTAACATCAAGGGTGATCCCAGTCCTTGCTATTACTTAGAAAATAAACGTAAAAGATTATTTTTAAAAAGGTATTCTATTTTATTAAGTTTATTCTCTATAGGAGTATAGGAGTTGTCTCTATGTCAAACAGAAATATATGAACATCTACTCTGACTTCATTTTATAGATTTTCAAATCAGAAGATAACAAATTTCTTGCTCCTTTATACTAAATCTCTTTTTGAGCCCACAGTGAATTGGATAAATGCTCTGATATTAGGCCATTAGGCAGAATTTCCAATGATAGCCATTTTTCAAGTTTTTCTCAACCCTTGTCTCCATTTACTCCCATAAAACACCAAATCAGTGCCCACTGGCCTCTGAGGCGGAATCTTCCTATTTATTCCTCACAGTGTATCTGTCAACCCCCGACCCCCCTTTCCACCTCTTTCCCTGCCATTCGGTTCAGTGCACACTAAGGTTCAGCAAATCAGACAACTTGAGAAGCTCCACACCACCCCCAGCCTTCTCTCAGGCCCACTAACTGCTTAGGCCTGTCTCTGTATCTGAACTCTATCCAAAACCACAAGAGCACTCCACGGGTGTGTACTGACCAAAGAAAGATGCTGAGCTATGGGAGAGCCTGCATACCTAAGGAACTGTATGCTCTTCAAATTCGGGCTCTCTGTAAACATTTACTCACTGATCATTTCTGCTTTTGGCTTCATTTAAAAAAGAATGATAACTGTATCTCAAATGATTTTCACCCTGTAACAGCAGAACTAGTCCCTGGCCACTATGCAAATCCATGCTAAGGGAGCCAATGTCATGGAAAGAATGTGATGGAAAGAAAACAGAATTGTCTAGATGCTTAGGATAAGGCTGGACATGGAGGTTCAATGGGTGTTTACAAACTGTGAGTAGCTCATCTACATAAGTCCCTGCACTCCCAGTTGCTGTCACAAAAGATGGTTAGATGGTTCTTTGCCCTCAAAGGGCTTGAAATGCAGTGTGAAAGGAAAAAGATCTACAAGGGAGCTCAAACCACTTCAGTGCTAAGGGTGATGACGGTACTGAGAAAACACCTCTGTAATTCTGAGAAAAGAACGATTAGTTGCAGCTAGAACAACAACAACAACAAAGTGCATAATAAGAAGTTGGAATCTTCAAAGTACAAAAATACTGTAAAATTCACTTTAACCAGGTTAATAACTTTTCCCCTAAGTTTATAATTTCATCCATATTTCATGCAGGCCTCAGAACACTTTAGCTGTGCTCTCCTACATCCTTATGAATACTATTAAAAAACACATATTCACAGGAGCAACAAAGCCATAACTCAACATTTCAGCACCAATGGTTTTCAGAGAGTATAGGATTTTAGAACTGATTCCAATGATTTCTGAAGTCAAATAGAGAGCCAAACTCTTCTACTTCCTTTTCCAGAAAGTTAAGGAATACCTAATACAAGTATGAGTAATGTTTTTGGTTCTTGAAACACTGACCTAGGCTGTGGATTACCAGATTGCCCTCTTCATGGAAAACTGCCTATAGTATGAGGGACATGGAAAGGCTAGGGCACGTAGGAGGTGCTTGGTGCTAGGTCTGCCATTGGTGCTGCTTCTGTTGTTAGCATTTTCACCGTGATTTCTACTGCCATGGCTTCTCCTACTGCTAGTACTGTGACTTACTGCTGTCAAACCTATGTTCTCTTTTCACTAACTCTTTCCACGCCAAAGGGTTGGGAACTTAGCTTAGACCAGAGGTTCTTAACTTGGAGTCCAAAGACCTTTGACTATGTGAATAAGGATGGAAAAAAAGTTTTACATTTTCACTAGCCTCTAAGGAAAGTGAGCATTTCTTTTGATTATAATTATAATAAGAAGAAATTAAAAGAGAATAAAATCATCGCATTTGCAGGTAAATGGATGGCGTTGGAGAAAATAATGCTAAGTAAAGTTTGCCAATCCCAAAAAAACAAATGTCGAATGTTTTCTCTGATATAAGGAGGCTGACTCATAGTGGGGTAGGGAGGGGGAGCATGGGAGGAATAGACAAACTCTAGATAGGGCAGAGAGATGAGAGGGGAAGGGAGGGGGCAGGGGGTTAGAAATGATGTTGGAATGTGATGGACATTATTATCCAAAGTACATGTATAATGACACGAATTGGTGTGAACATACTTTATATACAACCAGAGGTATGAAAAATTGTGTTCTATATATGTAATTTAAATTGTAATGCATTCTGCTGTCATTTATTTTAAAAATTAATAAAATAAATAAATAAAAGATATTTTCATATCACTTTAGAGTTATGGCAGAAATATCATTTATTTTCATCAGTGCTTCTCACCACTAGATCATTATCCAAGACATTAATAAAAAAGCATATATGGAATCTTGAAAAAAAAAAAAAGAACTAAAAGCTCCAATATTTAAAATATATGACAACTGAATTAAATGGCTATGTAAAGATGAAAAAAAAAAAGAATCATATATGGGCTGGGATTTTGGTTTAGTGATAAAGCGCTTGCGTAGCACGTATGGAGCACTAGGTTCAATCCTCAGCACCACATATAAATAAATTAAATAAAGGAATTGTGTTCATCTACAACTAAAAATATTTTTTTAAAAAGAAGCATATATATCTACATATCACATATTTGGAGGTTTCTTATTTTCATAGGTGCCTATATAACTGGCTTCCTTTGTAGTCTTATGAATTTTGTATAATTCATTTTAAAATCATCACTTTGAGCAAGGCACAGTGTTACATGCCTGTAATCCCAGCAATTTGGGAGGCTAAAGCAGGAGGATCACAAGGCCAGCCTTGGGTCATTCAGTGAGACCCTCAGCAACTAGCAAGACCCTGTCTCAAATTTAAAAATGCAAAAATAAAACAATAACATTATGCTGAGAGAGATCACTAGGCTTCACCAGTCTGCCAAAGGGGACCACAAGTGCAAAAAAAAAATGGGTAGGAAGTCCTGCTGAGGCCACTCACAAAGCCCTGTTCCTGCTGCCCTCTGTGTGAACACCTGGCCTCAGCTTCCTGGGGCCTACCCTTCCCAGCCAGCTGGAATTCGCTCCCTTTGTGAAGCCTGTCCCTCAGGCTCCACAGCTCAAAGTGCTCTTTCATTGTACTTCCTGAGTTTGTAGCTCTTCTTTTCTGATTCTGTGATCTTGGACAAATTTTTAAACTTTCTCAAATTCATGTTCCTGATTGGTAAATGGAAGGTGTAATACTTAGAATGGTTGTGAAAATGAAGCAAGTTTACTGATATCAAGGGATCGAGGTGATATTCAGAGATGACATCCTGGTTTCAGGAGCCTTTATACTTGGAAATTCCTGAGAACTCCAAAAAGTTTTGTTTATGTGAATTGTACCTATTGATATTTAGGGTAGTCTCTCTCTCTCTCCCTTCTTTCTTTGTCTTTTTCTTTTTTTCTGTGCTAGGGGTGAACCCAGGGTCTTGCACATACCAGGCAAGAGCTCTACCACTGAGCCACATCACCAGCCCTTAATGTTTCTTCATTAATTCACTTTAAAATAACAATAATTGTGTGCATGTACAAATACATAACAACAAAACCTATCAGTATGTACAACTATAATGTACCAGTATAAAAAAATGGAAAAAATAAGTAACAATAATTAACCTTGTTACAGTTTATATAAATTACATGTTAATATAAAAAACATTTTTATGGAAAAAAACTTGTATTTTTAAAAACAGAAAATTGGCTTTGTTTTCCATGTTTGTAAGTATCTTTAGAGTCTGGCTTAGTGTTATATGGATTTACGCATATGGAGAACATCGGGCATCATACAGAAATGTAGTTGAAAAAGACAGGATTGTTTTAATATTTTTTTCCAATAACTGTGGATATTTTTCTTTCATACTCTATCAGTTGGACCCAGAGTAGTTGGTTAGTTGGGTTAGTTGAGATGTGAAATCTGAAACAATATCAATAAATATTTCATACTTCGTTTCATTTAAACCCATAGATCTTTCACTTTGAATGATCTTTTACCCACATAAGATTTTAAACAATCATGCATTGGTCATTTGGAAAGTGTTGGTTCACTGAGTTATGCAGATCTTCTGAATGTTGACACATTTCATTATTATATATATATATAATTATATAATATAAAAACATATATATAATATATATTTTCATATTATATAATATGAAAAAAACTATATATCATATTCATTAAGAATACTACAATCCCTGAAAATACTTTGTGTACAATCAGTGACTTGAAAAATTGTGCTCCATATGTGTAATATGAAATGAATTGCATTCTGAAAAAAATAATTATATTAAGGTTATGTTTGTATTTCCCTTATCACTTGAATAATGCTGAATTATTTTTCATATATCTCATCTCTAAAATCCACTTTCATGTCTTTTCCTATTTTATTATCAATTCTTTGAAATTCACTACTGATTTGTAGAATTTAAATATTATTTTACTAAGTCCTCATTTGTTGTATGGACCTCAAATATATTTACCTACTCTAAACTTTCCTATTTGTTTTGTCCAAGTTTTTTTTTTAAATGAATAAGGTTACTAAATTTATATAAAGTTAAAAAAAAAAGAATACCACAATCTTATTCCAGAAATGTCTTTAGGTTGGGGGAAGCTGACAAGTTCACAGTGGTGGATACAAATCCTCCAAAATTCTGATTTTCACGGGAATGCTCAACTTGTATCACTGGCAACAAATACAATCAGTTATTTTTGCTTGAAGTGACAAAGTCACTTCATTCATTTTCGAGAAAACATCTGCCAAATACCTGCATCTGGATAAACATAGCTTATCTGTCAGCTGTTCTCTCAAGTAAAAATGGTGTTTCATTAAAAAATGTGGCTCACGGGCTGGGGTTATAGCTCAGTGGTAGAGCGCTTTCCTAGCATGTGTGAGGCACTGGGTTCAATTCTCAGCACCACATAAAAATAAAGGTCCATTGACAACTAATATATATATAAAGACTTATCTAGGACTTTTCTGTGNTTTTTTTTTAATGTGGCTCACACATGTGTTTTTGCCCAAGACAGCCACCATAATTCGGTGTGCAGCAGAAGTACTTATGCCTATTTCCCTCACTGACACAGAGTATTGAAATTTCGACTCAAGGGTTGAGATTTAATAAAATTAATAATTTTTGCTGCTTTATCAAAACATTCTTAAGTGAAACTGGCTCCCCACCCCCTATCCCAGGTGTATGCACGGAAATGATAAACATAATGATTCTTTAGTGGCACATTCTAGTGCTATCACTTTGATTTATGTTAAGGCACCAACAGTTTGACCCACCATGGCTTTCACACCATTGGTGTGAATGCCAACCAGTTAAAGAGCAAGTAATGTCTTAGTATATTATGAAAATGTTTTTGACCTTGTAGACCTCCTGAAAGTCTTGGGTAGCCCAGGGAATCCCAAAGTTCACTTTGAATATCTCTTGCTTGTTTTGTAGTTTGTACTTAATAAATGTTGGCTACTGTCAGAATTGGCTATAAGGACTATAATGTCCTAACTAAAAATCTGGATTATGATATCTGCCAAGATCTATCTATGAATAGGCAATAGGAAATGAAGACTGTCCCACCCCCAAAATCATTTTGGGTTTTTTTCCCCCCCATTTTGCCCCACACTGTAGTTGGTATATCTAACATCTAAACACCATGGCTCATTAAGGTAACAGGCCTAAGCCATCAACCCCCTAGATACAGATCAGGTGTTTGATAAATGGTTCTTAAATAATGCTAAGAGCCACAGCTGAGTCGGGAAGGCGCCAGAAGGCGTGGTTAAGAGGTGACATCTCTTACCTCCAGCGAGCCATTAAGATGATAATTAAGTTAAGCTGCATAATTGCTGTGACTGGATGATCCTGGATTGAAACAGGCTGTGTATTCAATTGTATATAGACCCCTGCTGTCCACCTCCAGCACCCGCTACTTTGGAGTTCTCCTGGGGGGCCCGGTGGAGGAGTTCCAGTTGGGGTGGTGTCCCTGGAAAGGCTGTGTGGGTGGCGTTGGCGGGGGGGGGGGGTTCGGAAATAAAGTTTGTTCCTGCTTGAGTGGCTCGTGATTTGTGCCCAGCCAGACTGCGGCAAAATAAAGAAATGAATGAACAAGTGAACGACTTAAATCTGTCCATTCTGGGCTTGTCAGCAACTCTGGTGGAAGGACAGAGAGTGAAATGACAGACGATTAGTTTATTGTTGCTTGTTTCTAAAATAAATGTTTTAGCTACAGTATTCTTGTTTAGAAAATTAAATCTGTGCTGCAGATTTACACAGTGGTGCATACCTGTAAACCCAGTTTCTCAGGAGGCTGAAGCAGAAGGATTCCAAGTTCGAGGCCAGCCAGAACAACTTAGTGAGACCCTGTCTCAAAATTTTAAAGAAAGGCAAGTGAGGGGGCTGGAGGTAAGAGATGTAGGCTCAGTGGTAGAGTTCTTGCCTAGCAAGTGGAGGCCTTGGGTTCAATCCCCAGTATTACAAAAGAAAAGGAAGAGAAAGAAAAAAAAATTAAACCTGTATAATAACCAATTAAGATTGCCTTTTTGGGAGGAAATAACACTGGCTCTTTTCCTTACTAAAAAGATAACATGGGGCTGGGCATGGAGGTGCATATCTGTAATCCCAGCAACTCAGGAGGCTGAGGTAGGAGGATCAAAAGTTTAAGGCCAGCCTCAGCAATTTATCCAGACCCTAACAACTAGCAAGACCCCGAGGGGCGGGGGTTGTGGCTCAGTGGTAGAGTGTTCACCTAGCATGTGTGAGGCACTGGGTTCAATCCTCAGCACCACATCAAAAAACAAATAAATAAATAAAGGGTTTTTTTTTTAAGTAGATTTAAAAATTAAAAATAAAAACAAAAAAGAGCTGGGGATGTGGCTCAGTGGTTAAGCACCCCTGGATTTAATCCCCACTACCAAAAAAAAAAAAAAAA
>NW_026000082.1:3737244-3802556 GCF_001458135.2 Marmota marmota marmota | reverse complement strand
ACGGAGGCTAGGGTTTGAATACCTAGCACATTCAAAGCCCTGGGTTCAAATCCCAGGAACACACACACACATTTAAAAAGATAACATGTTAGTTGTACAATATATAGACCAAAAAAAAAAAGAAAAAGAAAATTAATTGCTGATAATTCCACCATCTAGAAATAGCCTTTATTGAAACTTTGGTGTTTGTATTTATTTTAAGGCAAATAGATAAGTATTTTTGATTCCTGTTTTGTTACCTCCTTTTTCATCTAATACACCACAATGATCTCCCACTATGCACTTCTCTAACATCACTCTTTTTTTATTTGTTTGTTTGTTTGTTAGGTACTGGGGATTGAATCCAGGGGCACTCAACCCCTGAGCCACATCCCCAACCCTTTTTTTTTTTTTTTTTGTATTTTATCCAGAGACAGAGTCTCACTGAGTTGCTTAGGGCCTCAATAAGTTGCTGAGGCTGGCTTTGAACTCGCAATCCTCTTGCCTCAGCCTCCAAGTCACTGAGATTATAGGCAGTGCGCCACTGCGCCCGGCTAACGTAATTTAATATGTACATATCGCATATGGCTGTATACAGAAATAATTGGCTAAGTGGGGTTTTGTCTGGAGTTTACATTTTCCCCATACTATCCCTGTCCCATCCCATCACAGACAAGGACACTAAGGATCAGGAGTAACAGAATGGAACCATGGGTCACCTGCCAGAAGCCACACCTTGCTATCATAGTCACAGTGCCACAGAGTGAGAAACACACCTGCGCAGAAAGAGCCCGAAAACAAGAAAGAAATAAGAATTGAAAACACCCACAAATAAGATATTTTAAGATGTATCAAGAGAGAAATAAGCCTGGATCATGTAGCCAAGAAAAAAAGAATTCCCCTCCTGGGAGGGGAAAGTACTCAACAGGATGTGTGGCCAACTGTTCCGATGGTCCATTCAGAGTCAACTCGGAGGCTGCTCGAAATGAATGGGCAGAGACATAAAGACTAAAATAAGCAGGAGCTGAAGTATAAAGAACTCTATTACCGCAGAGCTGCGAGGGACACGGAGGTGGAGGTTAAGGGCACTCCGATCTAAATTCCCTGCTTCAGTTCTTTGAAAGCTGTGTCTCAATCTTGAACTTTCTCCTGAACTTCAAAGAGAGTCAATATGGTATGTTGACTATGAAAGAAATGTCAAACCAGGAAGAACAGTACCAGACAGACAGACAGAGTCAACAGGCAACACAGGGAGACTGCAAATGAGAGGACAATCGATGATAGGGTAGCCCCCAAGAAAACTACAGATAGTCTGTCTCCTAGCACCTCACCCCCAATACACTGTGTATTCTAATTCATATGGGAACAGTACGTGATTTCTGAATTTTAGAAAGGTGTGAGAGGTCATTTCTTCACTCAACATGGTTCAGTGACTTAACTAAGATTTAGAGAGTTCCCACTTCTGAGGTCTTGTAGTGAAGTATTCAAAAAAATCTAACCCCTCAGACCAGCATTCTCTGTCCTAAATTTCACTTAATTTATGCTCCTCAGCTCCATTATTCCTCCAAGGTCATTCTTCCAACTAAATCTGTCCACTCCATTCAAGCCAATCTTACCACAAATCCTTGAGCACATCCTGCCTTAATTCTGCCTCCAAGAACTTCCTTGTGTAATTTCCCAGGGTGTTTGTCTTCCTTTCTACCATTCCTTCCTTCCCAGATCACCCTCCCAGCCCCAGAATGTTGCTCAAATAACCCTGCTCGGTTTCACTTTGCAGTACCTGCTTTGCGGTACTGGGATTCGAACCCAGCGCATCACACATGCTAGGCTAGTGCTCTACCACTGAGCTACATCCCAGCCTCCCTCTCTGTTCTGATCATTCATTTATTCTAGTTATTTCGAAGAACACAGCTTATTTATAATTGTCATTGACCTTTTGCTCTCAAATTTGTATTACCAGGGGTTTAGTTTATTCCTTCACTAGATTGTAAGTTTCTTGAGGGCAGGCACCACCATGGCTTCTAATGGTTTTAATTCAAGAAAATGGAAGGTAGGAAAAGAGAGAAAGAAGGAAGGAGAAAGAAAGAGACAAAAGGGAGGGATACAGAAATGACAAGGAAAGAAGGAAGGGAGATAAAGATAAATCTGAGAGATTCTATTTTCTAATTTATAAAATGAATATAATGACAAGGAGCTGCTTTGTGGGGGTCAGATAGAGGTAGTCTAATTCTAATGATGAGGCAGTCAAAGGTTTCAATTCCCAACCTTTCTGCATCCCTTTACCACACTCTATCACCTTGTCTTGAACTGCACCTTTCTGATAGCTATTTCTACTAGGCAATTCTAAATCTAGTGGCCACCTCAGGTAACATTGCAGCTCAGGGGCTGGGGATGCAGCTGTACAACAGAGCACTGGCAAATGCTTTCATCTGTTCTGCTCACTAATATAACTCCAGCCTCTGCTCTGAATGAATAAGACTCTCTTCAACTATCATATATAGGTTCTGAAATTATTTAAAAAAAAAAAAAAAAAAAAGTCCACAACAGAGTCACAGTGTTCAGTGGAAAAATTTTTCCTTAATAATGTTGCATACCTGCATTACTGGCCACCTAAAAATTGACCAGTTTTTGTTTTTGTTTTTACTTATTTACTCATAGGTACCCACACAAAGCAAGAAGCACTGTTGTATAGCTTTATTTATTTATTTGCAGTGCTAAGGATCAAACCCAGGGCATCATGCATGCCAGGCAGACACACTATCCCAGAGCCACATCCCCAACCCCAAACTGACCACTTTTGACCCCAAGTAAATTAAACATCATGATACACTGAGGTTGCAGAGCACGGGCAGAACTTCATCCAGGATGCCGCAAGTGTAGGCTTCACCACAGGCCCCCTGAGGGGCTAGGTGTTAACCAAATGAAATGGTGATAAGGGGCAACAGGTGGCCAATCTGGCTTAGGGACCTTAACTGCTCCCTCCTCCCTCATAGTGAAAGCCACAAAGTGCCTATAAAGGGCCTGGCCGTCCAGGGACTCTCTCCAGGCAGGTCTCATGTTTCCCTCCAGAACCTCTTGCTCCAGCTGGCTGATGTGGTGCAGTAGCTCTGCTTGCAACTCAGTCCCCATCCTCTCCCTGTCTCTTTGGTTGAAGCTCTAGATCCTGTAGGCCTCTTGGATTCCCGACTTATTGGTTTCCTCTTTGCTCCACCTGGTTTCCTTGCCTGTCAGGGAAAAAAGCAGCCTTCAGAGACCTGGCAGGAAGAAAGAGTCTGAGAAACAGCCTTGCCACAGCCTTGACAATGCCTCTCAGAGAGTCGGGAGCATCATCTCAGCAGATGTGCATTCAAATACTAGTTTTGCCACCTCCTAGCTGACTGGCCTAAAGAAAAAGTCACTTCTCGGAACCCAACTTTCCTTTTCTGCAAAATAGGTTAGTCAGGCATGATGGTGCACACCTGTAATCCCAGCTACTTGGGAGGTTGAGGAAGGAAAACTGCAAGTTCTAGGCAAGCCTAGGTAACTTGGTGAGAACCTGTCTTGAAATTTTAAAAATAACAAGTAAAAAAGGATGGGGATGTAGCTCCATGGTACAATGCCCCTGGGTTCAATCCTTGGTAACACACACACACACACACACAGAGCGATGGACTTTGGAACATACTTCCCCAAAATATGGCACTTGGCATTTGAGAAAACAGCAAAAACAGAAAGGTCTCATCCATCTTCTCCTACCCTTTCTCCCTTGAAGCAAGCCATAAAAAAAAAATTCTCTGACCTTCCTCTCAAGTAGGTCACAAGACACTCATTCCAGGGGGGGGGTCTACCCTCTACATGCAAGAAAGGAATGCCCTTATCGCTGAAGATGCAGGGACACAGGGAACAATCTGAATGCTGTGGTTTGATTCTGAAATGTCAAGGCCTGGGTGTGGAAGGCTTGGTCCCTAGTGTGGTGCTAATGGAAGGTGAGGGAACCTTTAAGAGGTGGGGCCTAGAGACAGGTCCTTAGGTTATTGGGAGCCTGCTCTTAAAGGGGACAGTGAGTGGGACCCCCAGCCCCTTTTCTTCCTCTTTTTTCCTTCCTGACCATGAGGTGAGCAGTTTTGCTCTA
The DNA here is from genome assembly GCF_001458135.2 of Marmota marmota marmota. NCBI lineage: Eukaryota > Metazoa > Chordata > Mammalia > Rodentia > Sciuridae > Marmota > Marmota marmota. The sequence goes on along the minus strand of NW_026000082.1, from coordinate 3,798,466 downwards.
CCACACCCTCCCGCCATGACACACTGCTTTACCTCAGGCCCCAAAGCAACAGGGACGACTAATCATGGACTGAAATCTCCAAAACTATAACCCAAATTAAATCTTTTCTCTTTGTTAGTTGACTATGTCAGGTATTTGTTACAATGATAGGAAGCTAACTAATCCACTGAGCAAATGTGCTTTACTAAATTCTCCCCACTTTATCATTAAATGATACCCTTTGTCCTCCAGTCAGATTTCTGCACAGCTGTCCAAAAAAAAAAAAAAAATTCCATGTTTCCTTGGATCTTCCTTTCTGAAGGTTTGCACGTCACAGAAAACTAATATCAAATAAATCTATATGCTTTTCTCATGCTAATTTGTGTTAGAAAGTTCTCAGCCATGAATCCAGTGATGGGTAAGAAAAAAAAAAATCTTTTCTCCCCTATATAGACAGAGTCCCTTCTCAAGGTGACTGTGCACACAGGCCTCTCCCCCCACCTCAAGTGAAACTAATTTAACTTGAGCTTAAAAATGTTGGATCTGTGTCCTATGCACTAGTTCAGTCTCAAAAAGCTAACAATATTTATATGATGTGTTGACAAGTCCCAAAGAGAATATTTCCATTATACCTAGAAAAACCTGGCCTCTGAAATCAGGCCTGAATTAGTCCAGCTGCTTTTGAAACCACAGCCTTGGTTATTTTTCCCCATTTGTAAAACAAGCTTGTACTAAATTTTCACAAACTTGTTATAAGGATCAAAAATACATAATGAGGGGCTGGGATTGTGGCTCAGCGGTAGAGTGCTCACCTAGCATGTTCGAGACCTGGGTTCAATCCTCAGCACCACATAAAAATAAACAAAATAAAACTAAAAAAAAAAAATACATAATGTGTGTAAAGCATTTGGCACAGCCTGATATACTTCTGATGTTTAAGGACCAGTACCTATTGTTATTAAAATTAGTACTAGATATAGTCTAACATATTTTCTAGTGGAACTAGGGCTAGGATTTTTTTAAAAACCTGCAATACTGTCCCTAAAGGCTAGGTCTAAATCTTTGTTTCCCCAGTAATATGGCACATATTAGATGCTTAATTTTTGTAGTTTGTTAATGAAAGAAGGACAGAATGGTAGAAAGAAGAGTGCAGAGGAAGCTAGGTGCTTGGCTTACTTCTATCACTAACTGAATAACAGGGGTCCTGTCAAGGGGACCTCTATGGTCCCTTTTGACTCTGATACTGAGTCTGGCATGATTTTAAAAGGTCTAAAATAGACTAAGAAAATGAAACTCTAGTCTATCCCTGAGACCTATTGCTGTAGACTAAACTTGTGGCTCAAAATTTATGTGTTGAAGCCCTAATGCCCAATGTAGCTGTATTTGGAGAAGTTTTGTTTTCTAATAGATAAACAGCATGCCTTTATTTTTATTTTTATGTGGCGCTAAGGATTAAACCCAATGCCTCACACATGCTAGACAAGCGCTCTGCCACTGAGCTACAACCCCCAGCCCCTTGGAGAAGTCTTTATGGACGTTATTAAAGTTATTAAGGTGAAACAAGGTCATAAGGGCAGGGTCCTGATCCTGTAGGATTAATGTCCTCACAAAAAAAAAAAAAAAAAAACACCAGAAATCTCACTTTCACACCTTGTGAGGACACCATGAGGAGGTGGCCTTCGGCATGTCAGCATAAGAGCCCTTAACCTGACACTAAATCTGCCAGCACATGGGTCTCAGATTTCCAAGGCTCCAGAATTTCGAGGAAACAAATTTCTGTCATTTAAGCCACCCAATCTATGATGTTTTGTGATAGCAGCCCAAGCTAAGACACCTGTTACAATGCCATATCCATTCAAAATTTCCAGTCCTACATTCAGAGCGGGTTCCTACTCTACTCCGAACCTTTACAAATGTTATATCCAGCTGCTCCTTAAATGAAATTACTGCATCTTAACAGCAGATTAATAATTCTAATAAACGACTTCTTAGGTTGAATTTATACACGCGTTAAGTAATCTGTTTCAGAACAGGATCAATTTAAAAAGTGGATACCCATTGCTCTCTTGTCTACTTGACAGTTACTGAACACATTCATGTTTGTTTAGAAATGATTCACTGCAAACCCCTCAGATGCTGAAGCAAAGTTGCTCACCAGTTGATCCTACCTAACACATTAAGTACTCTCATAGCTGAAAGAATGAGAAAATCCCTTTCATTTGCCAAAGGAAAAACAAAGCTGTTGACAAACTCTAAGAACAGCTAGTATAAAGGATAATTTCCTGGTGGAGAAGACCTTCCTGGGTAAACGAGTCTCATCTGGGAGATATTTGTAGCTACTAATATTACACTATTCAATATGGTATCTACTGGTCAAATGAGATGATGGAGCATTTGAAGTGCAGCAAGCTCAAAATGACATGTCCTTTAAGTAAAATATCTCATCAATAATTTTTGTACTCATTACATGTTAAAATAATATTTCAGATATATGAGGATATAAAATGAATTTCAACTTTTTTTAACTTACTTAATGTGACTACTATAAATTTTTAAATCACACGTGTATGTGGCATTCTTTTTTTATTGAATAGTGATTTTTGTTTGTTTTTTTAAAGATTTTTACCTTTCAAAGTTTTTCTAACTAGTGATACATGACAGCAGAATGCAATTCAATTCATATTACACAAATAGAGCACAATTTCTCAAGTCTCTGGTTGAACACAAAGTACAGTCACACCATTAGTGTTTTCATACATGTACTTAGGGTAATGATGTCCATCTCATTCCACTGTCCTTCCTACCCCCGCATCCCCCTTCTCCTCCCTCCCTTTTGCCCTATCTAAAGTTTGTCTATTCCTCCCATGCTCCCCCCACCCATCCCCATTATGAATCAACCTCCTAATATCAGAGAAGACATTTGACATTTGATTTTTTGGGAATGGCTAACTTCACTTAGCATTATATTCTCTAACTCCATCCATTTACCTGCAAATGCCATGATTTTATTATCTTTTAATGCTGAGTAATATTCCATTGTGTATATATACTACATTTTCTTTATCCATTCATCTAATGAACGGTATCTAGATTGGATCCACAATTTAGCTATTGTGAATTGTGCTGCTATAAACATTGATATGAGTGTGTCCCTGTAGTATGCTGTTTTTAAGTCCTTTGAGTTTAAACCGAGGAGTGGAATAGCTGGGTCTAATGGTGGTTCCATTCTCAGTTTTCCAAAGAATCTCCATACTGATTTCTAGATTGGTTGTACCAATTTGCAGTCCCACCAGCAATGTATGAGTGTGCCTTTTCCCCCACATCCTCGCCAACACTTATTATTGTTTGTATTCTTAATAGCTGCCATTCTGACTGGAGTGAGATGAAATCTTAGAGTAGTTTTAATTTGCATTTCTCTAATTGCTAGAGATGTTGAACATTTTTTCATATATTGGCTGATTGATTGTATTTCACCTTCTGAGAAGTGTCTGTTCAGTTCCTTGGCCCATTTATTGATTAGATTTTTTGTTGTTGTTAAATTCTCTATATATCCTAGAGATTAGTGCTCTATCGGATGTGGGAGTGGTAAAAATTTGCTCCCATTCTGTAGGCTTTCTATTCACTTCATTGATCATTTCTTTATTCACTTCACTGATTGTTTCTTTTGCTGAAAAGAAGCTTTTGAGTTTGAATCCATCCCATTTATTGATTCCTGATTTTAATTCTTATGCTACAAGAGTCTTATGAAGGAACTTGGGGCCTAATCTGACATGATGGATATTTGGGCCTACTTTTTCTTCTATTATTTTTGTTTTGTTTTGTTTTTTGCCATAAGATCAAATCCATGGCCTCCTGCATACTAGGCAAGCACTTTACTACTGAGCTGCACCTCCAGCCCAAACACTGGGTCAACATCTCAGAATAGCAACATCTGGGGTTGGGATGCAGGGTTCAATCCCCAGCACCACACACACACACACACACACACCAAAAAAAAAAAAAAAGCAACATCTGGAACAACGGCTGAAATGGATTCACAGCTGCTGCCTTTGAACTAGACATGAACACTTCAGTTCATCCTCGTCTCTAATTGGCACATTCCCCTCCTCTGCCTAGTCCTTATAGAATGTTGATGTTTGGCCAAGGAGAAAAGGAATTTAAACATGAAGAGAGTAAAGGAGAAAGCCCATACTTTGGGCTTACACAGATCAAAGTTTCAATTCCCGTTCATCCCTCTACAGAGCCACATAACTTTGGATAAATTACTCAGTTTCTCTGAAACTCAGTTTACTATCCGTACAATGGGAAAAACAATTACACTGTGGAAATCAGTAATAAATAAATTAAAATATATTCATAAGTTGAATCACAATAGTTGTTGAATATATTATTCCCTCCTCTGACAATATTTTTATGAGGAGTAGAGGATGTTGATACACAAAGTGTAGCTAGATCCTAAGTGCTTTTCACAGTGCCAGAATCCACAACATTGTGGCCGCTCTCTCCCCAAGTGCAAGGCAAAGATCTGGGGAGAAAGGAGAAAATCTTTCAGCATTTTTAAGGGCTACAACATGAATAAAACACTTTTTTTAACTAAGGTTGCACTTTGATTTATCGATTAGAAAGAAAGACTTCGGATGTTTGACATTGAAGCAGGCTTCTCGAATCACACTGAACCCTGGTGATGACAGGATTTTGTTTCTATCAGTGCCTTCTACAGCAATGCTTCACGTCTCCGCAGTATACACAACTTGCACAAGCCAGACTTTTCACACCTACAGTTTTATCCTCAACCAAGAGATGTAGAGAGATCAATATAATTGATAAGAAGTTAATATCCAACATATACAAGGAACTTAACCCAACAGTAAGATAACAAACCTGATTTTAAAATGGACTAAAACCCCAAACAGGTATTTCTTAAAGAAGACATGAAAATTGATGAGAAGTATATGAAAAAATGTTCAGCATCATGAATCATCCAATGAAAATTAACACCATAATGAGATATCCCCTCTCACCAGTTAGAATGGCTATTATCAAAAAGATAAAAGGTAAGAGCTAGGCACAGTGGTGCACACCTGTAATCCCTGCCACTCAGGAGGCTGGGGCAGGAGGATCACAAGTTTGAGGCTTCCTTAGCATCTTAGCAAAGCCCTAAGCAACTTAGTGAGACCCTGTCTCAAGATTATATATATATGGCTGGGGATGTAACTCAGTGAGGTAAAGTGCCCCTGGACTCAATCTCTAGTACCAAAAAAAAAGACAAATGGTAACAAGTGTTGGAGATGGTGTAGAGAAAAAAGAATCCTGGCACACTGTCAGTGGAAGTGTCAATTATATGAAGTTTTTTTCAAAAAGTTGAAAGTAGAAGGGCATGGGGTATAGACCAGTGGTAGAACATTCACCTAGCTTGTGCAAGCCCATGAGTTAGATAATACATAATACACATGCACGCACACACACGTACGTAAAAACTACAGTTTGACCCAGCAATCCCACTACTAGGCATATGTGCAAAGTAAATGTAATCCGTTTGTCAAAGACAGATCTGCACTGTTGTGTCCACTGCAGCACTGTTCCACTGTTCACAATGGCCAAGACATGGAATCCATATAAGTGTTATCACCGAATGAATGAAGACAGCACAGTGTGGTACATACACACAATGGAATAGTATTCATCCTTAAAAAGGAGGAACTCCTGTCATTTATAACAATATGTCTGAAACTGAGGAACTTCATGTCAAGGCAAATAAGGCAGAAAGGCAGATGCCACATGATCTCATTTATATAGATTTTTTTTTTAAGTTAAATTGCCAGAAGCAGAGAATGGAATAGTGGTCACCATAGGCTGGAGGTGAGAGGAGGAGATTGGGGAATGTTGATCAAAGGGTCCAAAATATCCTTTAGATAAAGAGGAATAAATTCAAGATATCTTTTATAACATGATACCTAGTTGATAACAAGATATTGTGCTCTTGAAAATTTCTCTGAGAATAGATTTTAAATATTTTCAACATAAAAATAAGTATGTGAGTTACTATATATATTAATTAGCTCAATTTAGCCATTTCACAATGCATACAAATTTCAAAACATTATGTTGTACATGATAGATATATATGTTTTTATTCATCAATTTAAAAAAAAATTGTTTTTGGTACCAGGGATTGAACCCAGGGGTGTTTCACCACTGAGCCACATCCCCATCCCTTTTTATTTTATTTTAAGACAGGATCTTGCTAAGTCGCTTAGGTCCTCGCTAAATTGCTAAGGCTGACTTGAACCTGCCATCCTCCTGCCTAGGCCTCTCAAGCTGCTGGGATTACAGGCGTGCACCACCATGCTTGGCTAAAAATATTTTTAAATTAAAGAAATCTAAATAAACGATGGATTTTAGTTATTCCAAAAAAAAATGAGAAAGCAAAGATTATGAAAAAAAAAATCCTGTCTTACAGAAGCTGGGACACAAACCAGAATGATTTGTTCTGTAGACTTGCCCCACTTGGCATAAAATTTGTGTCTCATTGGAGGACCAGCCTGCTCAGTAATAGCCGCTGACGGGACTCCAACGCCTGCCCTTCACAGTTCTTACGTCATGATTCATGTACTCTCCCAGCTCTTGCTGACTGCCTGCAATTACTTGTGACAAATGATTCTTCAGTGTATTGTCTGCTTTACCTTTTCAAAACGTTTCCATGGTTCACAGATAAGTCATCTGATGTATACTGTGCTGTCTCTCCAACAGCAAATCCAGGCATCCGAGGACTTCTCCCAAAAATCCCATCGTACTCTGCACCTTTGTGTAAGTAAGAATCTTTCTCAAAGGAATTCCATTTGAATACCACAATTAGCTGTAAAAGTAAACAAATAGGTGGTAAAAACTAGGCCTTATAAATGAATAGCCAGTTATCTCAGATTGGGCAGGACTATACAAAGTAATGGAAGCAAAAAGAAATAGGTCAAAATGTTTCATTATGCAAATTAAATTTTTAAAAAAAAATTTTTAAGGCTTAAGTCTGGGGCTGTGAAAAAGTGCTTGCTTAGATTGTGTGAGGCCTTAGGTTTGATCCCAGTACCATACAACAATAAATAAGTAAATAAATAAGGGCTTAAATAAGAATCTGGAAAAATAAAGTAATGAGCTAGAAAATATATCTATTACGTTAAAGGTTGGGGTGTAGCTCAGTAGTAGAGAATTTGCCTGGTATGTGTGAGGCCATGGATTCAATCCTCAGCACCCTCCCACACACACATGTACACATGTGAATGCTATAGATTGGTATTATTCACTCATAAAAATTACATTTAATATGTAGCAAGACAGTAGATACTGATGATTTTAAAATACTAAATAGCTATGTAGAGCAGCACACGCCTTAATCCCAGTGATTAAGATAGATGAGGCAGGAGATCACAAATTTAGGGCCAGCCTGGGCAATTTAGGGAGACCCTGTCTCAAAGTAATAAGGGCTGGGGATGTAGCTCAGTGGTAAATCACCCTTGGGTTCAGTCCCCAATGCCCCCCCCCCAAAAAAAAAAGAAAAGAAAAGAAAGGAAGAAAGGTCTAAAGAAACAGGAAAGCTTGTATATTTTTATGCTGAGTTTGATGAAGAAGGAATCATTGCAAAATACAATTGGACACAGGAGCTAATGGGAATGGCATGGGGTTTAGCAAAACCTGTCTGTTCAGAGCATTCTGTGTCCCTTCTTCAGAGGTAAGGAGGACTGACTCCCTAAGGATCACAGGGAGGAAACTTCTCAAATGAGAATCTGATCTGCTTTAGAGAAGAGTGGGAGAACATCAGAGAAAGATTTCCTTCCTGCTTCTGCTGTTCCCTCAAATGCCAGTGTGCCAGACTTTAAGTTGTGTGTGTGTGTGTGTGTGTAGTTGTGAATCTACCCATTCCTCTATATTTATCTATTTATTCAGTGATTGGGATTGAATTCAGGGCCTCCCATATGCCAAGCAAGTGCTCTACCACTGAGCCCCAACCCCTGACCATTCTTTCAAAGGGACCTGATCTTCCCCCCAGGAGAGGAGGTCTCTGGACCATCAGCATCCGCATCATCCAGAAATGTGTTAGAAATGCAAATGGTCCTGCTCCCCAAGTTCACTGATCTACAAGCTCTGGGGTGGGCCCAGAAGCTCCTGTTCAACAAACCCCCACCTAAAGCCTGAGAACTGCTGCTCTCAAGTCACAGAAAACACAATGGATAGAAGAATGTGTTACGTGATCCCATGTGGATGCTATCAGACAAAATTAGAGTGTGGGAAATTCTATGTGATCAATTCTCCATTTTCTTCAACAAATAAATGACTTGAGGGGGAAGAAGGAAGGAGAAGTACTAAAGGTTAAAGGAGACTTAAGAGACAAAACAACCAAATCAATGTGTGGACCTTATTTGAATCTTGTTTCAATCAAATCAACTGTAAAAAGATGTTTTGAGACAATTAGGAAAAGTCGAACATGATATTAAGGAATTATTATTTGTTTTATTGTGTGTGAATATCGTAGCATGGTTATGATTTTTAAACAGCCTTTAAAACCCTTATCTGTTAGAGATTTTTCAGAACTATTTTTTAAATATGTGAAGCAAATATGGCAAAATAAAAAACCTAAAACCTAGGTGATTAAAAATTGGAATTTGTTCTACTAATCTTTCTACTCTCCTGTTTCCTTTTGAAAAATTTCTTAGTAATATTAAGAGCAAACAAACAGAAACTTTAAAACTTTTAGTCTGTAATTCCTATTTTAGAAAAAAATCACCTTAAGGAAATATTCAACATCATAAAAGACTTGTCTATAAAGATATTCATTACAGCATTATTTACACTAGAAAACCATTAAGATTAAATCAAAAGTCCCCAAAGAAAAGAAAGGTAAAATAAATTATGAGACCTCCATGTGATAGGATATGATAAGCTATTTAAGATGTTATGAAGAACAAGATACAACAAAACACCCTGTTTCATTCTTATTTAGTAAAAATAAAATATATCCGAGGAAAAAAGATTAGAAGGAACTATATCAAAATGCTGAAAGTGGTTGTCCCTAAACATTTCCACTGTGGATCATATGTATTTTCTTCTCTGTAACATTCCATATTTTCCATATTATCTATACTACCTATGTATCCTTTAGTAACATGAAAATGTTTTAATAAAAACAAAATATTTTATAATGGTACAAAGATAAAGCACTACACAATAAAATTAAGACTTTCATAGAGAAGGAAAAGTAATGCCTTTTTCTCACCCGAGGTGAGGAAGATTCACAGCTGACACTCTTGTAACAAAAGACTAATTAATAAGAGAAAACATAACCAACTTATTTAATCAAAGTCTGACATGATGTAGGAGGCATGCCTGTAACCCTTGTGACTCAGAAGGCTGAGGCAGGAGGATCACAAGTTTGAGGCAGGAGGATCACCAGCCTTGGCAACTTAGCAAGACTCTGTTTCAAAGTAAAAATAAAAAGGAGTGTGGATGTAGCTCAGTCTTAGAGCATCCCTGAGTTCAATTCCATAACGGAAAAGAAAAAGAAAGAAAGAAAGAGAGAGAGAGAGAGAGAAGGAAGGAAGGAAGGAAGGAAGGAAGGAAGGAAGGAAGGAAGGAAGGAAGGAAGGAGAAATGAGGAAAACTACATATGCTTATGTCTCAACTTGATGAATAATTGGAAGTCATGTAGAAGTACAACTGCCAAATCGTAATCAAATGGGCAGAGCTTAGCAAGGTCCACTTGCCAACTCTGCGTCTCTCCTCTTTTTCAGACATAGGGCAAGACAATTGTCACATGAGAGTCTTCCTTGGAAGAGGAAGAATTCTTTTCATGGTTCTGGGAAGAAAGGTAGGAAAAGGTCAGAGACCTGTCTGCCCTATAGTTTCTCCATTTCCTTCACATTGACAAACTCAATAGAACAAGGGGTCACATTTTGGGGTATTATGTTCTGAGCCTGACACTTTCTTATTTAAAAGAATCCTTAGAACCATCTTAGAAATGAGTGGTCACTTTTTTTTCTAATTTTTTTTTAATATTTATTTTTTAGTTATCGGCGGACACAACATCTTTGTATGTGTGCTGAGGATCGAACCTGGGCTGCACACATGCCAGGTGAGCGCGCTACCGCTTGAGCCACATCCCCAGCCCATGAGTGGTCACTTGATGAGAGAAGAAGGTAAGCCACCCCTACCCTACCCAACGGAGCACATATTGTTTGTCCTGTTCACTAGATGGTAATGATATACTGTGAATAAACTCTTATGTTTGTATGTGTGCATTTATTCTACAGCATGAAAAGTGAAATGAAATGAAAAAATAAATAGCTATGTTCTCTAAATTTCATTTTACTCATTTATAAAAAGGAAACAATGATATCATGGATCTTAGGAAATTATTGGAAAGATCCAATGAGAAAATACTGACAAAGTGTGTTGCATATTGCCTGACAGTAGTCAATTTACTCAACAAACGTTAGCTATTATTTTCCTAATTTGTTTATTCTCACTCAGAGGATAAAGGTGTGAAGAGGTCAATATCACTCAGCTCTGTTCCCTTCTCCCCCAGCAAACATTCAAAAGTAACAAGTCACACTTCTTGAATGTGACATTGGTTTTCAATGCTAATGTGCCTGGAAGTGCTTGCTAAACACGTAAATCCCCACAGCCAGAAATCCCCATTCAGTGGCCCAGGTAAGTGCTGTTGCCACATTGAACAACACCAGGGGGCATCATTCACATCCTATCACATATAAATGGTGCTTCCTGAAGTTTTGCAAATTTGTAGTTCTAAAGTTGAAGCCCAGGAAATAGTATTTTAAGCAAACATTTAGATGAGAGGGTCAATCCTCCTGTGTTTGAGAAAGATCATTTTAGAGCAACTGTTTAAAGTGTGGGAATCTGAGAAAGTTGTTGTCTCACAAGCTAAGTCAGTGTCTAAAAGCTGTCCTCGAAAATAAACAAAATAACATTTTTAAAACCTGATCACAGCTTTGCTCTTCAGAACTTTTTTTTTTTTTTTAATATTTATTTATTTATTTTTAGTTTTCAGCGATACAACATCTTTGTTTGTATGTGGTGCTGAGGATCGAACCCGGGCCGCACGCATGCCAGGTGAGTGCGCTACTGCTTGAGCCACATCCCCAGCCCCATCTTCAGAACTTTTCTCAGTGGCTGGCACCACTGGAACTAGACCTTTAACTGCAGTTTCCTTTCAAAGGCTTCTTGTGGCTTTTCAGACATTATCTCATTAATCCTCAGGACAGATTTGTGAGACAGGTGGAAGACATGGGCCTTCTCATTACAGGTGGCTGGAGGCATGAGCTGAGTTCCTGTCCCCAGAAGACTCTTGCCGCACCTGGAGAGGTCTCCTGAAAGCTCCTCAGCCCTCACATGTAAGATGCTCAGCCTCCACTTTTTAATGGGAGAATCTTCACCAGTTCCCACCCAAGAAAGATGGTGAAAAAGGCAAGTTTCAATCATTTATCCATTCCATCCATTCACAAATATTTATTAGCTACTTTACTAATACTTTGGAAGTAAGTGGATGATGAATTCCAAATGCATCAAAGAGGACAGAAAATGTGGCAATAATTGAGAACTAAATAAATGCAAGATTTTGTGTAGGATCCTTTTATTAGGCTCTTTTGTCTGTTCTTTTTTTTAACTTTTTTTTTTAGTTGTTGATGGACTTTTATTTTATTTATTTATATGCAGCGCTGAGAATCAAACCCAGTGCCTCACACATGCAAGGCAAGCGCTCTAGCACTGAGCCACAACCCCAGCCCTCAAATGACTTTTATAAAATAATGATGATGATGATGATGATGGTGATTGTGGTGGTGGTGGTGGTGGTGATAGTTAACATTTTTTTGAGCACTTTGCTAACCTAGTATTTTCCAGACATTGCACTATCTACTTTATACAGGTTCTGTTTGGGTTCTTGTTTTTTTGTTGTGTTTTAGTTTGTTTTGCACTATTGCAGATTGAACTGAGCCACATCCCTATCTCTTTATATTTCTTATTTTGCCACAGAGTCTTGCTAAGTTGCCGAGGGTTTTGCTAAAGAGATAGATACTATTAACAAGCCCCAGTTATAGATGTGAAAGATAAAAGAGAAGTTAAAAAACTTTCCAACAGGAGGAAAGGCTTGAAAACAACCATTGCCACAGGAAGAGGACCTTGGCTGGTTCTATAAGACACCAAGAAGCAGATACGTAAGACCAAGAGAGAAGCGTCAGAGAGACAGATTTCGGTTCACAGTGAAGATCTTATGAACAAAGTGATCCAGGTGTTGCCTCTGGAGTGAGTGGATTTCCCTTCCTCAAGAGGTGGGCACACAGAGGCGTGTCGCCACTTCTGAGAGATGTTATAAAATGGGTGTGATTCCCATTATGCCCAGACTGTTCCTGGTTCTCTCCTCTACCAGTGGAGACATTCTTCAGATGTCAGCCTGAATACCATCTTTCTGGATGACGGCACTGAGACTCTGCCCCCAGTACACATTGTCTTAGCTCCTTGTACTTCTTCATAGCACTTATAGCCATAATTACATAACTGACTCCAATTATGGAATGTTAGCTCCTTTAGGGCATATAACATGTGACTCTCATCCCTAGGTGTTTATCTACCTGGTCTCTTCCAGTGTCTGACACATGTTAGACCCTGAACCAATATTCTTGAATAAATGAGTGTTTATGGGTGATTGGACCAGATGTGAATTCTCAGTTCTGACCCAGCTGAAGATGCCATAAACGCCCCTCAAAAAAACTGACTTGAACATTTCAGAGCTACCCACGTTCTCAGGGCCTTTCATCCACCTGTTAAAGCATGCACCTCATTGCACTCTCATTCACACTTTATCTTTTCCTTTGTTAGCAGCTTGGTGTCCAAGCCTCATTCACACTGATCCATCCTCATCCTGGAAACGGTGCAGCAAGGACTAGCACTCATTTGCAATCCCCTTGCTTCTGTGCCCAATTCATTTCATGTTCATCCATGGGCTTTGGCCTGCCTATCTCCCTTGTCCATCTGTTTGGACAGCAATGTGCCTGCTTGTGGGTGGTTAGATCCTTGGCATGGGATGGAATTTCTAAACAATGCAAGAGGTTTACATGGGCAAGCTTCACTACGTAGTCAGAGGCATCTGTCTTGTGGAGAGGGTCTTATGTCTGAAAGCCAGGGCAACACATGCCCCCTTTATTTTACTGTATTGTACTCTGTTGTACCTGTGGACATGTGGGTGCCCAAACTAAAAGAAGATCCAAACCAAAATTAAAAAGTCACAAACCATTCATTTGACCAATATGACTAACTGCCCATTCTGCGTTGGACAGTGTAAGTGCTAGGGATACATGACCTAAAAAAACCAAGGAAGAGCAATGTGTTCAGTGTGGCCTGTATAGAAAGTTATGGGGGCACAGAGATGGGATGAGATGCTTGATAGGCCTTAAGAATCTTTGGGAAAATTCCATACATATGCCCAGAAAACAGACTTTCTGTACATTATGCTGCATTAGGCAACAGAGGAGAAAAAAGAAAAAGAGAGTGTAGCTAATCTGGAACTCAAGATGCACACATGCCAATCTGTGGCAAGCAGGCAGATGGGCAGGACTTGGGAAGGCTCGTGCCAGGGAAATGCAGCCTCTTTCATTTAAGATAAAAGTAAACATTTTCATTCCAGTTATTTAGAGTAAAAGAAATGTGGCAATGCAGGCACGAGGAAAGGTGAAGTGTGCTCTGTGTCAACGTCAATACCTACACACATTCTCAGATGAGTGTGCACCGGGAAAACACACACATACACACACACTCAGAGCAAAGCTACATTGTCTGCAAGGGGTAATGTCCACAAAATTCTAAGAAGGGAATGGGCGAATTACTATAGTATGTATATGGCAAAAAAAAAAAAGGTTATTTTAATGGTTGTTTTGTTTTTTCAATGAGCCAGGGTACTTCCTGAAATCCTGTGTGTGTGTGTGTGTGTGGTGGGATGCGGTTTCTGGGGACTGAACCCAGGGATGCTTTACTACTGAGTTCTATCCCCAGCCCTTATTATTATTATTATTATTTATCTTGGGATAAGGCTGAGACTATTCTCAAACTGGTGATCCTCCTGCCTCAGCTTCCTGAGTAACTGGGATCATAGCTGTGCACCACTGAGCCCGGCTAAAATACTTTGTCTTTTTAGGATGACTAGGACCACAGGGCCCTCTGAATTCCAAAACTGATTTAAACTAAGTGGTAAAAACATAAGTGCGAGAATGGGGTAAATGAAAATGGGCATGAGGAAGGTGATAAGCAAAAATCATAAAGGAGAGGGGAAAGGGAACTTTTATCATGAAGACTAGAAACACAGGAAATAGAGTGAAAGAATAAAGTCCCTGCCCTGCCATGCTTTTATTCTTCAAAGGCCAACAATTATAATTAACAAGTATATTAATAAAGGAATTATGTAATTTTCAGAAAGTGGTCTCCTAAGGGACTGGGGAGGCCATCTGAGCAGATGGCTGTGAATCCCTGACTGTGGAAGTGACACTGGAGCACAGTCCTGAACCAGCACCATGCAAACACCTAGGCAAAGAGCAGAATGGGCAGAAAGCAGAGAAAGTGGAAGGGCCCTGAGGCAGGAGAAATCGTGGTCTGGACAGGGAACGGCAAGTCCAATGTCTTTGGAGTATAATGAGCAAGGAGGAGCTCGGTGAAAGCCAAGTCAGTGAGTGGGAAGCTGGGGTCAGACCACATGCACTTGGAGGCCATCCTGGGGAGGCTGGCTTTTGATTGCAATGGGAAGCATTGGAGGACGTAAGTAGAGCACTGTAATAGGATGTGTGTTTTGGAAAGATCATGCTATCCAGTGTGTGGAAAATAAATTGTAGGGGGCCAAAGTAGAAACAAAGAGACTTGTTAGAAATGATTGCCATCATAGTCCACGCAAAAGATGGTCAAAGGTAATGAGAGATTTAGAAGTGTTTTAGTTTTTGCTTTTTTTCCTTTTTCCACACTGGGGATGGAACTCAGGGATGCTCTACCATTTAGCTACATCCCCAGCCCTTTTTTTTTTTTCACTTTGAGACATAGCCTTGCTTAGTTGCCTAGACTGGCCTTGAATTTGCAATCCTCCTGTCTCAGCCTCCCAAGTAGCTGGGATTATCACAAACATATATCACCACTCCTGGCAAGAATACATTTTGAAGAAATATGTTTTGTATCCTTAAGCACCATGCCGAATCTTTCGCCTAGTACACATTATTTTATACTCTGATTCATGCTTTCTTTGGCCTTATCTTCTGAGATTGTGATAGCCATAATGTTTGTAAAATTCTATGTAGAATTATTAATTCATTTAGTTGACATTTATGTGTACCTATTATATCCCAGGTATTATAGTATTTCTTAGGCAGACAAGAATTACAAAGCACTTTTTCACCAAATACCATCATGTCATAGGAAATCTTGTAAAGTAGCTTATAAGGATACTATTGATGCCTTTTCACAGATGAGCAAAGAGAGGCTCAGAGAGGTTAGGTTATTTGCCCATGGTCATAGAGTTTGTTAGGGGATATATCTAGAGTAGGGCCAAGGCTCCCTGGTTCCTAAGCCAGAGCCTTTCTACCACCTACCATGCATCCTTGGACTTCCCCTTGATGAGCCCACCTGCACTGTATCTGAGATAGCTGGTACTTATGCAAAGTACAAGATCAATAACTCTGCAAGGGTGAGGATAACAGTGCTGTCTCTCTCCATTCAATGTATTGATTCATCTATCTGTGTGGTTAATGTATTTCTCACCATGCCAAAATGTGGATTTAGTATCCTATGTAGATCTTACCAAGAAACAAAAGTTATTTAGAAAATACTAGGGTTCAGTTTTTCACATTTGGACAGGTTAGTCGTGATTCAATTCAAGATTTGTTTCTTTTTCTTTTTTTTGTAGTACTAGGGATTGAACCCCAGGGCATTCTACCATGGAATGACATCCCCATACCTTTTTATGTTTGGGGTTTTTTTTTTGTTTTTGAGACAGGGTCTTGTTAAATTGGAAGTTCATTGGATTAGACAAAGGGGAATGAAGGGAAGGGAGAGGAGATGGGAATGGGAAAGACAATAGAATGAATCAGACATAATTTTCCTATGTTCATATATGAATACACGACCAGTGTAACTCTGCATAGTGTACAACCACAAGAATGGGAGTTATATTCCATATATGTATATCAAAATGCACTCTACTGTCATGTGTAACTAAAAAGAATAAAAAAAGTATGGCAGCCACATCATACCTACCTGATGTGCCATCATCCACCTACAGCAATGTCAGTTATGCAGTAAAGATTAATTGCTTATTTGTTCATTATCATTAAAATGAATTCCTTCAGAACTCCTAGGCTATGCACAAATGTAATCCCAGCCACTCAGGAGGCTGAGGCAGGAGGATAACAGGTGACATCTGTGGAGGGCCATTATTCAGCCTCCCACAAAGGGAAACAGTGGAAAGGTAGGCTAGGCTCTGCCACCAATCTGTCCCAGGAGGCCACAGCCTGAATGTCCTTCCCTGGACAAGGAGACTAGATGTGTCTCATAGACAAGAGAGCCATTGTGGAGTGCTGAGAAGGGCAAGTCATTAAGAAAATGATGTATTATAAGATTATTCATTTCTTGTTCATGTTACATGTCCATCAGGGGTGAGTAGTGGGGCTCTGTCCATCATTCAGTTACTGATGGATGAATGACCCTGATGAGAAGCCTCCTCATATGGTGTAGGGCAGTATGCCAGAGAAAAAAAAAAAAAAACAATAACAACAAAAAATAATTCATGTTTTTGAAGACTTATTTGTCTATTATGTTATTATTTGCATCAGTTGAAGACATCTTTTTTTCAACATGAAAATAATAGCTACTTTGTGTGTAAGGTTTCATTTTCCTAAACACTTTCACATATAATCCTCTCTGGTTAAGTATTACTGTCCCACTTTTAAAGGTTTCCTTTTCATAGGAGGCTATATATGTAGCTAACAGACGTCAGAACAGAGACAATCTGAGGAGGCAGTGTAGCACTGTGGGTTAATAATAAAAGGCTTTCAAAGCTGACTCAAGTCCACACATTGATTCTGCCCTCTACTAACTATGTGACCTTGATCAAGTCATCTGACCCTTTCTCAATTTCAGGTCTGCTTTCTCTAAAATGAGACTAAGAATAGTTCCTACCTCATAACTTTTGAAGAGGATTAAATAAGATAATGCTAGTAAAGAAAGTACTTAGTACAGAGCATTCAATAAACAGTAGTTATTATTACAAATCCCATTCTCCTTTCCATAACACAGAAGGACTCAGCATCTGAGTTTAAAAGAAGCCATCAAAGATAGATTTCACATAGGGCTGGGGTTGTGGCTTGGCGGTAGAGCGCTCACCTAGCATGGGCAAGGCTCTGGGTTTGATACTCAGCACCACATTAAAAAAATAAATATATAAAAAAGGATAGATTTCACAATATTTCCCAGCACATGAGCTTTGCGGAACTTTCCAATCTAAAAACATGAAATGTCTTTATAATGCACGTAAGAGCTCTGAAAGTATGTCGAGTCGAATTCCAACTCCCTATTGTTCACAGTGTAATTTCCTATAAACCCTAATTATTCTCCAATCAAAGTCTGATTTTGTTCAGATGGGTTACATTGTGAAAGACCAAATAAAATAGAAGCAGTTTCGCAGTCAGTGAGCATGGACTGGTTTGTATAACTTCAGTGATCAAGCAAGCATTTGCCAAGTGGTCTGAATTAACTTTTTACGTTGTGCCCATTTTGGGGAGAAATGAATGAATACCAGTGGCCTGCTGGCCTGAGAGCCTCTGCCTGGTGTCTGGCATCCAGAGACTTTTCCTGGCTGACCCTTTGGAGAATGTCCAACACTGAGAAAATGGAATCCAAAAGAAGACAGAGAATTGGGTTCCATGTTTTCAGAGCGTGCACCACATTGGTCATGGGAGTTAAACACGTTCATATCTGTCGCCTCTGTGATCTGTCACGCAAAATATTAAAATGAAATTCAAGGAACAGCTTGAAGCAATCCTTCCTTCCTGTTCTTGAAAATCACCTTTAGCTGCTGGGAACTGCTAATCCCTTTGTAGCTTAACCGGGGCGGGGAACATTTATCAGGGAGGCAGCTAAGCCAATTGTGGCTGCATTCACAGGTGACCGTGCTGTCTGCCTGTCTTCCCAGAGATACAAGAAACAAAACCAAACTGATGGAGAGGAGCTGGCATCGCAGATTCACACAAGAGAACGGCCCAGGCCAGGCTTCTGTTTTTATGGACAGGAACATTTGGTCCTCGGTGGCCCAGCCTCTGAATTCACAGTCTTCTCTCACGCTGCAAACCACAATTCTGAAAAATAAAAGGGGATCTCAAGCAGAAAAAGAGATTACAAATAAGGATCATTCGACAACAATAACCAAAAAATAAACCCTGGCAGCTACCATGCTAAGCGGGCCTGGTGGATGCCAGTCTTGCCTTCTCAGTTCCTCTCCCATCGGTAGCACAACAAATTATCTAGTTTCCTAAATCCAACGGGCTCTGACCACAGCCGCAGGAGAGCAAGTGGCATTTAAATGTGAAAAGCTGTTACTGAGAGAGCCCTGCTGGCAGGCACAGAAAGTACTTTTTACATATAAAAAGCATGTTTGGCAAATTCAGCTGTTTTGCTGCTAAGTTATACAACGTTGTAACAGACAACAACAATAAATAAATAAATAAATACATAAAAAAAACAAATGAACACCCATCTCCCCACTAAAATATCGCCCCCACTGTCCCTTCATGATTTTTAGATCCTCTTTAGAAAGAGGGAAACCAAAGCAGAAAAAAAAATTCTATTACTCTTACAAGTGCCTCTTTTTTAAAAGAAAGGCATTTTTTAAAAGTCAAAAACAAAATAAAGAGGCTCCGATCATATGTATAGTAATGTGAGTTATTTCCCATCTCTTTAGACGTTTACCTTTTTCCCCCCATTTAGCCTGTTTTTTACAGTTCAATAAATATTTTTCCAAGCTCCACTTGCCAAACAAAAGAGTTTAGTCTCAGTGTTACTCCTCTGACAAATATCCTTATGGTCTTGCACATGTGAGAGCCATTGATAAACAAATTAAAATTCTGTCCCAGCTCAGAGCTCAGCTGGCCCATTTTATCTTGCAGTATGGGTTTGTAAAGGTCTGGGTGTCTGTCATCCTCCCCTAACCTTGTCTTTGTCAAAGGGATACAAAAGCCTGCCCGCTCGGGGCCCTTACGATACTGATTAGTGTGAGTGACAAAGTGGTGCTGCAAGTCCACTCAGCCTTTCATAATAAATCTATCAAAGAGTAATAGAATTCCATCAATCCTGCATCATCCCCGAGGGTCGCTGGGCTGGGATGGAAAGTGTGTTCCGCTGGGATTGTACAACTGTTATTATTCAATTACACTCTTTTCTTCCTAGTTAAAGACCATGATATCATTATCACTTAATGAATACATATAATTGGATCTGGACTCTATGTTTGGCTGATGAATACCACTCACTATTCATTCAGTCTCAGCTCATCTTCTGACCATTTATTATAGACTTTTGGCTGAAAACCATGATGACAAAGGGAATTTGAAATTAGCTGCGATTTTATTCAATGCTCAGTTAGACACAAAGACAAAATAAAATTTTGATGCCTAAATGAGTTGAGAATGGATTAAGAAGTTTTGCCCAACTCGGCAGTCTCTGTTTTATCCACTCCGGATACACACAACATCCACAGACACACAATCTCTTTCACACACACATGTATACACAGTCAGCAGCAAACTGTCTTAATAGTTTGATGACTTCTAAAAATAATTGTATTTTAAACAGCTCTGTCATTTTTTTTTAAGGGAATGGAGGGAAGATTTACCATTTTAGTCTCATTCAAAAAACATGTATTAGCTGGGAAGGTGTCCCCACATATACACGTACACGCACACACACATTAAAACCTTCGATTCAACCCCATCCACCAAACACGTTTTATGATTAAATAACATTTAAATTTGACAAAGCAAAAGTGCTTCCAATACAGTATATTTATTACACCTAATATCAAGTCCATCATTAAGTTTCATCATACAATGTGCCCCCAAAGGAAACTAGCCCTCCTATTCATATTGTTGGGAGTAAATGTAGCATACCTCCTTTGGATCACTGGTGAACAGGCT
Organism: Marmota marmota marmota; assembly: GCF_001458135.2. Classification (NCBI taxonomy): domain Eukaryota; kingdom Metazoa; phylum Chordata; class Mammalia; order Rodentia; family Sciuridae; genus Marmota; species Marmota marmota. The sequence continues at coordinate 3,778,271 of NW_026000082.1, read as the reverse complement.
ACCTCATTAATCCTAGTTAGTAGATGCTGCCGGGCATGTGGAGCCGCCAAATCCAGATGCTCCCCACAGAGGCTCTCCAGGCAGTTAGGGAATCACGGAGTACCACCTCAAGCCTTCCATACATCACTTCAAATTAAATTTACATTAAGTGCTACTCCATCAGAGCTGAGAGAAGCTGACATCTTTGGAAAATGCAGATGATAATCCATTAAATCCTATTATATACATGTCTTCTAATTTTACTTAAGCCCATGCATACCAAAGTATGAGTTTGTGTTAAAAATTAAAGACCCTTTTACTAGAACAAAAGACTTTATGAACTGTTGACTTTGGAAGGTTTTATTACAGGGGCCGGCTAGTCTATCAAGACAAGTCGACTTTTTCTGTACAAATTCTAGTTAAATATTTCTCTGGAGAATTTGTTTGGGTTTTTATTTTTAAACACCTCCTCTTTCTCCATTCCCCACCATCTTAGAGGTTCTTCAAAATAATGTGGTCTTTTTCAAACTCCATGCAGTGCTCTAATAACGTCTGCATTAAACCTTATGAACGAGAGACAGTGGAGCACATATTGTCTCCTTTTGCAATTAAGAAAATATTTGCTGGCAGGTTCCAAACTGGCAACCAAAAGAAGATGCCATAAAATCATCACGGTGAAAAGCTAAGGTTTAATTAGCCTATTATCACATATGTTAATCCCTTTATATTTTCATAGTCCTTAGTCACAGCCACTTTTACTTTGATGAGTCTCTGCTAATTTCATAGTGGTGATCTTATTATTTTTGATCCTAAGCACTTAAATTTTTTATCTTTCGCTGCAGTCTTTTATGTTGACATTTCTGTGTAATTTGTTTTTCTACAGCTAAAATCTGAAATAATCTGAAATTGGAAAATATTCAGAAGACCATGAAAATAAAATCTATGATTATTTGGACAAAAGATTCTACCACAAGCCAGAAAACTTCTACCCAGAAATAACACACATACACACACACACACAATTAATTTAAAAGCTATTTATCAAACCTTTTAAATTTTAATCACAGTTTGGTTTTCCTACACTGGATTTTTACACATTAAAGTCATTCACTTAAGAATGTGCCACTGTTTTTGTCTGTATTTCAATAAAAGTGCTCTTTCTAGATAAGAATTAGAGCCCTTCACTTCAGCCTGAATTTTTATATATATATATCTATCACTTTTCTGAGGCAATTTCAATTCATTTATTTGTTGGTTTCTATATATGATATTGAAAATATTGTACAAGTACCAGCTTCAGCAAAATTTATTTGTAGTAAAAATCTTTAACATATATACTACCATAATTCTTATTTTTATAATAGAAAAATTGAATCCCCCAGAAGTTTAAGTAACATAGAATAATAATAAAAGTACATGTATCGTAAAAGTTTTGCAAGTATCATATAAACTAATGAATACTGTCTTATACATATCAGGCCTTGTAGGTGGTATTTGTTTTGGGGTGTTACAAAGGGAGGTCCTAAAAGAATTTAGGATTAACTTAGTGAAAATTTTACTTTAACATCTTTAGACAGTTGTTCCACAACTTTTCCCACAATATTTTAAAAATGTTAAACACTTTGCCCTCTTGGACTTAGGAAGAATACCAGCTAAGACCAATTAGGCACTACAGAATGAATATTAGACCAATACCCCTCCTTCACACTTCCAATGTTAAAAACACAGATCCTCGTTTAAATGAAAAAGAAATCCATATTATTAATCACTAATGATCAAATTCAGCATTATTGTCTTATATTCACTTCCAGGAGTCACTTGAAAACAAGTATGGCTGGACTTTGAGCCTTATCCCATCTGTCACAGTCGCCTCTGCTGAACCAGAAGCATTCTTTTCTGCAAATTCCAAATCCCAATCAAAAGGGGCCAAAAGGGGAGATAATCAACAGGCATCCATACAAACACACAGATAAACACAAATCTGATTCCATTTTCTGGAGGTCCCTCAACAAGCCCTAGGTTCACACTCTCCCATAACAAGTTGCCTACTTGACATTTCCACTTAGCTATTCTGATCTTTACCTTAAAAAAAAAAAAATCACACTCCCCTCTACTACTCTGCCACAATTGCCACTCCCCTTCACCCCCATCTCAATGGTACTTACCTAGTTGCTTAGAGAAAACCTAGGAATTGTTCTTGATTTTCTTCCTTCTGTCCCATCCAATTCACCACGAACTCCAATAGGATCCGCCCACTATGTTGCAAAAATATTCTCTCCGACTTTAATCTAATCCAAGCCATCATCATCTCTCACCTCTATTGCTACAAGAAACTTCAACTTCTATGTTTCCACACTTTCTCCACAAGATGCCAGACTTTCTTAAACATGAAATAATTCACATATATAAAAAGGCAAAAAAGTAATGAATATCCTTATGTCTACCCGTTAACTTTTAGACATATTAATATTCATCATGTTTGCTTCAGCATGCACATTCTTTTTCTTTTCTCCATGGTCCTGCACATGCTAAGAACATGCTCTATTGTTGAGCTTCAAAAAACAAAAACAAGGGGCTGGGGTTGTGGCTCAGTGGTAGAGGGCTCGCCTCGCCTGTGTGAGACCCTGGATTTGATCCTTAGCACCACATAAAAATAAATAAGTGAAATAAAGGTATTGTGTCCAACTACAACTAAAAAATTAAAAAAAAAAATATATATATATATATATATATATATATATATATATATATATACACACACATATATGAAATTACATATATACAATATCTATACACANAAAAAAAAAAAAAAAAAAAAAACAACAGGGAGTTATACATGTTCAAACTCTGGTAAGGGAGCCATTGGCTATTTCACATGATGGTGGATGGCATTATGGTTAGAGTGTATATGAGGAGATACCCAAGGTGGTAAAGAAAGCCAGAGACCAAGGAGGTGTCAGTCTGTCAGTCTTTCCCTTTGTGTAACAACCCACTCTCCTGGAAACTAACTCATCCAATGAGACCAATGTGAATCCTTTCTAAGGGTGGTGATTCCAAATCTCATCATCTTACACTAGGCTCCACCTCTTAAAGGTCCCACGGTCTTTAATGTGACTATCTTGGTCTATGTATTGGCCCCAGTTACATTATCATTACTCTCACTTCAGAGAGAATATTGTCCTGAATAAAGTAGTTTTCATTTTTATTGATCAGATTTTACTTTCATTACAGACTCATGCATTTCAGTTAAGATGGGGTTGAACTTCACGTAAGAGAAAAACCCAAACAACAGTGGTTTATAGAGAAATGGGAATTTATCTTTTTTACATAACCAGAAGGCTTAAGTAGGCAATTGAAGCAAGAAGGTTGATCTCACAAAATGAAGATCAGGATTAAGTTACTTGAGATTCTCGTGGTTTTCCCTTAATGGTTACAATATGGCTCCTTCTGCTTCAATCATTGTTACCTATTTCCAGGCAGGAGAAAGAAGGAAGAGCCAACTGCAAAAAAGTGCATGTGAACTAAGTCTTTCCTCCTTTTAAGTGTCTTTCCCAAGAACCCTACCCAACGACTTCCTCTAACATCCTATTTTTCAGAACCATGTCTTAACCTTTATCTGCAAGTGACTCTGAAGAATGTGGTTTTTCACCTGGCTATATTCCCACCACAATAAAAGTAGCACTCTACTATTACAGAAGTGGGGTTACATATCGGGTAGGCAACTACAATCTTCTTTTCTGTCTTAAAAATGATGCATGAATTTAAATGCTTTTAAATGTTATGTAATTAAAATCATACATAAATGAAATTACATTGTATGTTACTGTTCCAGTTTGCTTTTTTGTTTAACATTATATTTTTGAGACTTACCTACATTTATGGACATAACTTTAATTTGTTCCTTTTCAAAGTCATGAAGCTTATTCAATTTAGGCACAATTAATACAAAATTAAATGCAGAATGTTGGATGGGACTAATCTTAAGCTTCATTTACCTTCATGGAAACCAGTTCTACACAAAGTCTTTGAAGACTGATTGATTGATTGATTGATTTTTGCAATACTAGGGTTTGATCCCAAGGTCTTGTTCAAGCTAGGCAAGTCCTCTACTACTGAGCTACATCCCAAACCCAAAATTACTCTCTCTGCTTGGAATGCTATTTTCCAAGATGTTCCTTTCTAGACTCTGTTTCATTATTCCGGTCAGTAACTACTGGTCCTCCAGTATCCACTTTCTCTTTCTGCCATACTGTGTACATGGTTACCCAGGTAAGAACCACATTTCCTAGATGTGGCCCTGTGACTATGTTCTGGTCAATGGAAAATATATGCCCATTTGGGGTTAGTCCTTTCAAGACGATACGTCTTTCCCTGACCTGTTTCTCTCTGCTGAAGTGTGGAGCTGGTGTTCGGCCCTCTTAGACCAGGTGGTTGACACTCAAGAAATAGTGGAGCGACAGGATAGAAGGAACCTAGGGCCCACACGACTGGGCAAAGCAGAGCTACCAAAAATCTTGGTGAGAAAAAAATTAGCTTCTATTACATTTTAAGTCTCTGCTATTTTTTGTCTTGCTTACATTCATTCAAGTCTATATGCAATACATACCTTGGTTCAAATATAATTTCACTAGTCCTTCCCTGAAGGCCCTCCCTGACACAGCTGCACCCTCACACATTCAAGTCACTCCATTCACCTCAGGCTATTACCTCCTTTGTTGAATTTATCATCACCTGACATTATTGTGTTTGTTTCTTTCTTTACTATTTGTCTCTCCTGTTAAAATTTTTCTGTGGATGGAGGGACCTTATTGGCCTTGGTAACGCTATATTCACAGTGTCTAGCACAGTGCCTGGTATGTAACCAGTACTCAATAATTATTTGTTGAATGAATGAAAGAATAAATCAAGAGAGAAAGTTACACCCACTAATTAGTTTCCACCAAGTCGATAAACTTCTAGCAGACCAGGATAGTGTCTGTGTGTTTATTATCACATCACCAGGAACTAACAAATGCCCAATACCTTTTTGTAAAAATGAATGAAGTGACAAATGAATAAGAGTAAATACACACACCCCCAAAAGAATAAGTACATTCCCAAGGGCTCTTCTGAAATAAAAGTCAATAATGAAACTTCAATCATGAATATTATTTCATTTTTTAAAATTTCAAAGTCTAGCTTCCTGGGGAAGTCATTTGTCCATTAAGCAGGGAATAAAAAAAAATAGCAGTATTCCTATAGATACTACAAAATGTTGAAAAAAACCTGATGTGAGTGATTTAAAATGTAAGTATCAATAACATTAACCAATATTTTATCACATGCCAGGGCCTATGGTCAATGGTTCCAATTTATTATCTCATTTAATCTTGATAATCCTCCATTATTATTAGAGGTCCATTATCTCTTATCTGAACTACTTGGCAGACATATGTATTCTGGTATATTAATTTTCCAAAAAGTTTTCCAAAACTTTTTGGAAAATTAATAGAGTACATATACTGCATGTAACACCCCTAGCAGAATCTGGGAGCAGGACCCCATAGTAAAATACATTAATATTTTTTCAGAGAAATTTATGAATATTCACAAATTAGTGGGCACATAAAGGTTGTTTTAAAAAATAAACCCTCATGTCCACTTAAGTTAGATTCATGAATTCAGATCAAGACAGTTTTTCTTGGCAAATGAGTTACAAAACTTTTGATTTTCCAAGATTTTGGATTTTAAAACTGTGAATAATAAATTGTGAATTTGTATGATCATCCCAGTTTTACAGGTTCAGGAAACTTAACAACTTGTCCAGTTTCAGAGAAATAAAAAATTAATATTCATGCAAAAATTTGCCCCCCCCGCCAAAAAAATAGAACTTGTCCAAGCTGGACACAGTGATATACCTGTAATCCTAGCAACTCAGGAGGCTGAGGCAGGAGTACTGTAAGTTTGAGCCAGTCTCAGCAACTTAGTGAGACTCTGTCTCAAAATAAAAAATAAAAAGAGCTGGGGATATAGTAAAAGAAAGAGAGAGAGAGAGAGAGAGAGAATAGTGAAAGAAAGAGAGAGAGAGGAAGAGAGAAAGAAGAAAAGAGAGAGAGAAAGAAAGAAAGAAAGAAAGAAAGAAAGAAAGAAAGAAAGAAAGAAAGAAAGAAAGAAAGAAAGAAACCAAGCTAGCTTTGTCCAAGGCCACAGAGATAACAGGGAATATGACTTTGAATCTAGACAATCTGGCTGAAAATTTACCTTTTACTATAGTACTTAAAAATTCTTTAAAAAAAAAAAAATTCCATGTTACTCAAAGCATTCCATCCGAATCAAGGGCGATCTTCAGTCTGAGGGGGATAATTCTGCCCTGCAGAGGAAACTCACCAATCAGAGTGCTGGACTAAGGAGGCCCTAATATGTCTTCTCATCCCAAGACATTTTTATCTAGTTTCGTTTGGTTTGGTTTGGTTTTTTGTTACTGGGGATTGAACCCAGTGGCACTTTACCACAAAGCTATATCCCCAGTCTTTTTTTATTTTATTTTGAGTCAGGTCTCACTAATTTGCTGAGGCTGTCCACAAACTTGTGATCCTCCGGTCCCAGCCTCTGTGGAGTTGCTGGGATTTCAGGCATTTGAGGCCATTCCAGGGCTCCTTTATCCTTTAAAAATGTACCTTATGCTAATTCTAGACCACATTTGTAAATGGCCTTTTGTGGTGGCACATGAAGCTGACATTGCTTCATTCCTTCACTGAACAAATAAGGTGTAAGCATTCAACACGTGCTAAGCAATACAAGGAGATGTGAAGACTTACTGAACGTGATCTGCGATCTGAGTCAGCAATACAGTTGAAGACACAGGACATAAACACAGCATAAGTTAAGCAGCCTTGCAAGTGGACTATTACAAAGTCTAAGTGAGAAAAAAACAAAACAGCAAGGCAGACAGTGAATGCTCCCAGAGATGGGAAAAGGAGAAATCACTACAGCTAATAGAATCGAGGAAGGCATTATACAAGAAGATGCATGGACTTATGGATGGTATGGACTTATGTGGATACAGAAAAGAAGGGGTGGCATTTCAGGTTTAGGTTGTGACCCACAACGGTGTTATCACAAAAAAGAAAAGTTTATATTTACATTAGCATATGCAAATGATTGGGGATACATTCATCTCAAATGGATACAAATATATGGACAAATATCAGGCACGCTCAAATCTCTTTTAGCATACATACATCACAAAGAGCTCAGATGAGCAGTGTTATACACTCTGAGAAAATTTGCTTTGACCATTTTCAACCAGGTAGGATTCCAAATGCTTCTGCAGTGAACGAATCATCTTAAAATCAATCAGGTACTAAGAAACAAAAGCTGCCTCTAGGACAGAATATTCAAGTGAACTCTAGAAAAGACTATTCAGCAACATATCTTAAAGCCCTGGGCTGATTTATGCTTCCAGTGTCCTCCAGATTCCATAACTTTAGGGTATCAACATAAATATGTCTTGTGACAAATACATACTACTGCATAAATATAGTATAACCAGTAACATCATATGCATTTGTAAATATGCTGATGAGGATAATATTTACATGCAAAGATAAGCTTTACAAAAATTTCATCCTAAACTTAAAAGTAAATTGTCACTTTTCAGTCCATTTGCTAAAACAAGCTCCCAACCCTCTGACATTATTCCTTTTCAACAGGATATTGCTAAATTGAATTTATGCCCAGAAGTTATTTCTTCTTGCCTGCAAAAAGAAATGTATAAATAGGATGGCACATATTTTGAAATTAATCTGGTGTTGAGTCACACCACTTGGATACATATTAAAAGGATCAGCAGAACCAAATGGCAATCACCAAGCTTCCCTTGGAATATTGGAAAATTGATATGATACTGCTTTTTCTGCTTTAGGAGAGCCAAAGTAAGATGTGGTTTCAAAGGAACTCAGTCTCTTTCTTGATGAGTTTGTGCCATTTCAAACTATTCTCTTCCTGTTTGCCACTCCATAAACCAGTGACTGAACATCAGTAATGTGCACAGATTGAGCCCTGTCCCTTCCACCTTTTATCTCAGTCTGCATCCCCAGGCCCCTCTGTTTTTTTCCCCTCTCCATACTGGGAATTGGACCCAGAGTGCTTTACCACTGACTTACACTCCCAGCCCTTTTTATTTTAAGATATCAAGTTGCTGAGGCTGGCCTTGAACTAGTGATCCTCCTCCCTCAGCCTCCTGAGTTGCTAGGATTACAGGTGTGCACCAGTGCCTTCTTCAGCCTGCATTCTTCTGAGACCCTATCTTTTTCTGGTCCACGATGTATTCCCTGGGATACTTTGAAATGCTTCTTTTGGTAAATTAAAATATTTATAGGTAAAGTATCATGAAGTCTATAACTTACTTTCAAAGCTCAGCAAACCACTTGGAGAGAGAGAGAGAGAGAGAGAGCACAAACATGGCAAAATATTTTAAATTGGTGAATCTAGATTAAAGACATGGGTATACATTGTACCCCATTCTTTCAACTTTTCTATAGGTTTGAATTTTTCTAAAGAAAAAGGTTTTTTAAGCCTCTTATCCCTCTCAAAATAATTAATGCTCTTTTTCTTTGCCCCCTCCTTGGAAATTTCCCTAAAAGACTTGTCTATCCTCATTCCACATTTCTCTTTCCATTCTCTTCTAAATCTACTTCAAGTAGGCTAACTCTCCACCTCTCCACAGAAACAGATTTTGGCAAGGTCACTGATAATCTTCACATGCTCAAATCCAAAGGTCAATTCTCAGTCCTCATCTTACTCAACCTATCAGGAGAGTTTGATACACTTTCCATGTTCCCCTTCTTGAAACACTTCCTTGCTTGACTCTAGGACAGCAGTTTCCCACTGCCTCCTCCTCTCAGTCTCCTTGCTGAATCCATTTCATCTCCCCCATCAAACACTGAGGTTCCTACCTGAGACCTCTTCACTATCTAGGCTCACTCTTCAGATAATCACATACAGCCTCTGGTCCTTACATACCACTTATGTATATATATTCCTTGGATTTCTACCCTGAATCCCTATCATTGTTATTCTAAATGCCTTTTTAATATCTTTGCTTGAATGTCTAATAAGCATTTCATACTTAATACTTAACATTCATACTTAAATAAATTCCTGATAGTTTTCTTTCTTTTTTTTTTAGAGAGAGAGAGAGAGAGAATTTTTTTAATATTTATTTTTTAGTTTTCGGCGGACACAACATCTTTGTTTGTATGTGGTGTTGAGGATCGAACCCGGGCCGCACGCATGCCAGGCAAGCACGCTACCACTTGAGCCACATCCCCAGCCCTTCCTGATAGTTTTCATCCCAATTATCATGAATATGATCCTCTCTTATCCTTCCTCACTTTAGTAGATGGCAACTCCATTCTTCCAATTCCACAATCCAGAATTTTAGAGACACCTTTGGTTTCTCTTTTTCTCCATTTCCACTTCTTCAATAAATCTTGTCAGACAAAATATCTTAAACTTCTCCCTATCCACATTATTACTGATTATCATAGTCCAAGCCTTTATCATCTCCTATCTGCTCATATCATTCCTGTGCTCAAAACCCAAAAATGTTTCCTCATTTAGTTCAGAAAAAAATAAATTCATAGGCTTGTTGAAAGAAATTAATGAAGACCTAAGTTAATGGAAAGACATCCCATGTTCATGGACCAAAAGACTTAATATTGTTAGGATGACAATACTCCCCAAATTGAGCTATAGATTCAACTCAATAACTATCAAAATTCCAACTGGCCTTTTTATAGAAATTGGCAAAATGGTCCTAAAATTCATAAGGAAATTATATTTCAAGGAACTAAGAACAACAAAACAATCTGGGGGGGGGGGGAACACTATAGGAATCACACTTTCTGATTAATTTACTACAAAGCTACAGTAATAAGACAGTGTACTGTTGGCACAAATATAGAAATATACTAAAAACAATGGACTGGAGAGTGCAGAAATGAATTGATGGTCAATTGATTTTTGGCAGGAATGGCAAGAAAATATAATGGGGAAAGAGTAGTTCTTTCAAAAAATGATGCTGTAATAGAAACTGAACCTTTATCACATACCACATACAAAAATTAACTCAAAATATACCATAGAACTAAATGTAAGAATGAAAAATATAAAACTCTCAGAAAAAAACAGATAGAAATCTTAATGAACTTGCTTTAAACTATAGCTTCGGAGATATAATGTCAAAAGCACAAATGACATAGAAAAAATACATAATGTTGAACTTCATCAAAATTAAAAACTTTTGTTCTTTAAAGGATACCATTAAGAAAGTAAAAAGCTGGGCTCAGTGGCTCACACCTGTAAGCCTACCACCTCAGGAGGCTGAGGCGGGAGGATCACGAGTTCAAAGCCAGCCTCAGCAACAGTCAGGCACTAAGCAATTCAGTGAGACCCTGTCTCTAAATAAAATACAAAACATAGGGCTGGAGATGTGGCTTACTGGTCAAGTGCCCCAAGTGGTTCAATTCCCAGTACTACACACATACAAAAAAAGAAAAAAAAAAAAAGAAAAAAAGAAAATGAAAAGACAATCCACCAAATGGGGAAAAATATTGCAAATCACATAGCTGACAAAAGACTATATTTAAAATAAAGAACTCTTACAGCTCAATGAAAGACAAAAAATCCAATTTAAAAACAAGCAAATGGAAAAATAATTAATTAATTAAAAAATAAAAATTCGCAAAGGATTTGGACAGACATTTCTCCAAAGAAGATATACAAGTGGCTAATGAAAAGATGTGTGACTTCATTTAGTTATTAGGGAAATGGAAACCAAAACCACATTGAGATACCACTTCAAACCACTAGCATGGCTCTAATTTAAAAGAAAGAGAATAACAAGAGTTGGTGAGAACAGAGAGAAATTGGAACCCTTGTACACTGTTGGTGGGAATGTAAAATGGTGCAACCACTTTAGAATATAGACTGCCAGCTCCTCAAACGATGAAGCATATAACCTATTTAACCCACTAATTCTACTCCTGGGTACATATCCAAGAAAAGTAAAAATATACACACCAATATATTTATAGAAGTCCTATTCATAATAGTCAAAAAGTGGAAACTTTAATGTATATCAACTTGAGGGATAGACATACAAATTTGGTATATGTCCATATAACATAATCATATTTGGACTTGAAAAGAAATGAAGTTTGATACAAGCTTCAACATAGAACTTGAGAACATCGCACAAGGCAGACAGGAAAGACCTTACATTATTCCATTTTTATGAAATGTCCAGAATAGACAAATTCATAGAGTCAGTAGAATGAGTGGTTGCCCAAAGCCAGGGTAAGGAAGGAATAGGGAGTGAGTATTAATAGTTATGGGTTTCATTATGAGATGATTAAAATGTTCTGGCATTAGTATACACTCTAACATTCTAAAAGCCACTGGATTGTGCACTTTTAAAGGGTGAATTTTATAGTATGTTAGTTATATCTGAATAAGGCTATCTTGAAAATTCAAAATTCTTACTTTGTCCTAAAAGGTCATTCATAATCTGGATTCATCTCCTCCCACTCTCCCCATCCCACCTACCCCATCCTTCTTGCTGTTTCTCACTCAAGCACACTGTAGCCACAGATGCTTGGTACTCACAGTTCCTTCTGCCTGGAGTGCTTCCCTCCAACCCCCAGGCTTTAGCCTTCACCTGTTTAGAGTTCTGCTTAGATATTGCCTTTTTAGAAAGCCCCTTCCTGATCATGCTATAGAAGCTCTATGACAATAATTCTAACTACCCCCACTTCCAGCACTTCCTACCTCTTACTCTGTTTCACTTTTCTTGATAGCATTTCTTACCACCTGACTTGTCATACATTTATTATGTATTATCAACCTAAACTCTGAGAGGATAGGAATCTTTTTATCTTATTTACTGCTGCTGTATCTCCAGCTTCTTGAACTGTGTCTATCGTATGGTCTCTGCTCAAGGTTACCCAAGCAGCAAATGTGTGGCAGGTGCCTCAAACACCAACAGTTCCTTTTCCAGAAATAAATTCCCTGCTTCAAAGGAAAGACTGCTCACACCTCTACTGGTTCAAGCTCCATACAGGAAAGTCAAAGTACCAGTGCTGTTAGGAGGAGTAATCCAAAATACTGGGTTAGATATGATAGTGACCCCCAAATATCTCTGTTGGAAAGAAATACACCAACTACTAAGATTAGGAGCTGAGAATGTGGAAACACGTTATATAACTCACACCCTGCCACTTTAGAAAAATCCTCAGTGTCTCCAGATGGTCTTTTATTTCTTTTGATGGTTTTCTCTGCTACACTGGGGAAGGAAAATGAGGATACGGTGATTGTGAAAAGGGCACACATGTGGATACACTGTTTTAAAAAAGAGAAAAAGAGTAGAAAATGAATGATGACTTCCTTCCCCAAACATCCCAAGTCTTTCTCCTCTTTGAGCCCTGGAAATGGAGATACATGGTTTGTGTTCAGTTGTTCCTTGGAGACCACACTGCTACCCACAGTCCACACTCCACACCTGCACCCCGCTCTGATATTGAGCCAATGGCCTCCAATGACTTCAGCTAAGACATCCATCCCATGCCAATCTACTCTTCACTCTGCCTTGGAATTAACTTTTCAAGACATACAATATTCCCACAAGTTCTTTTCTTAAAAATCCCCATTATTCTCCATGACATATAGTTTTGTTGTTGTTGTTAAGATGGGTCTTGCTGTGTTGCTCAGGCTGGTCTTGAACTCATGAGTTGAAGCCATCTTCCATCCTCAGCCTCCATAGTAGCTGGCACTACAGGTGTGTGCAGCCACAACCCACTTGAATGTCTTTCTTAAGGACACTTTTCTTTTTTTCTTTTTTTTTTTTTATGGTGGTGGGGATCAAAATCAGGGGCCTTACCCATACTAGGCAAGCACTGTACCACTGAGCTACAGCCCCATCCCAGGACACTATTCTTAATCTCATCTCAAGCTACCTTCTAGGCTCACCTTCTGGCTTTTTTATATTTCTGTTACAATACATTTCTCCATCTTCATTTAGTTTCTTCTGCACAAAATGCCCTCACCCTTCCATGTCATGCCCCAAATTCTCTACTGGAGAGTTCCTATTCAAGGCTCTGTTCAAGGGTTCCAGCCTACCTAAAGCCTTACCCATTCCCTCCAACCATTCCCTCTCTCATTGTTCTCAAGATCATTGCCTACCCTCCCTCCCTTCTTTTCTTCCTTCCTTCCTTTTTTTGGTGGTGCTGTGGCTAGAACCCGAGGTCTCTCACATGCTAGGCAAGTGCTCTGCCACTGAGCCCCATTCCCAGCCTGCACATACTTTTTTTTTTACTATACCTTTGTATTATAAAGTTTGTTGCTTTATAGCTGTCTTCCTCATCAAACAAAGCTTGTCTCTTAGCATGTCCATGACTTAGCATAGTACTGGACACTAGCAGCAATGTAGTATATGTTAAATGGATGAGTTACAACACATTCAAGAATGATTATTAAGAGCTGGGGTTGTGGCTTAGTGGTGGAGCACTCACCTAGCACATGTAAGGCCCTTGGTTCAATCCTCAGCACCACATATAAATAAATAAAATAAAGGTATTGTGTCCACCTACAACTAAAAAAATGATTATTAATAGTTTTAACATATTTTATAATGTTATTAAAATATTTTATTAATAAACCAATTAGCTTTAATAAGGTATTTATTATAGAATCTCTTAAAATCAGCACATAAATACTCTATGCATATATGAAAAATCATGTTTATGAAACTGGTAAAATAAAATGATTTTTTTTTGCTATATTTAGGACCCACTCATGATCCAACTATGAGATAGATAGTCAAATAATTTGCCAAAGAAATTCTGAAGATCACCTAGGAAGGAAATGTAGAGAGAGATGTGGCTCATTCATCCTTGAGACTAAAGGGTATGTTCTCATTTTGACGCTCAAGGATTTATATACGCAACTCCCATTAATGCTAATGGGAATTGTGTGCATAAATTCTTACAAACTGAGATGAGAACACATCCCTAAATGTGCAAATCAGGAATACACACAGATACTATAATTCCAAAGCCTGAGAAACTAAGCCCATAATTAAAACGTGTGGATCTCTTGGTGGCAGCAGATTGAGTTGCTAACAGACTTGCAAGTCCAATTCATCACAATCTACCTACAGCCTTTCAGCCTTTACCAGCCCTGGAGGGCAGCAGATGCTGGTGAACTGCAGACTGCCCTGTCCAGGGGAAAGGCCAGCCTGCCCTAGAAACTTCATAAGGAGAAGAGGGTGAGGCAATGGGTAGGAAGGTAGAGCACAGCCAGGGGCAGTAAAAGACTTGACAAAGACCCTTTCATCCCCTGCTCCTACCACCTGGTCCTTTTGCTTGACAGTTACACCTGCTTTGAAGAGGATTTCCAAATTTAAAATTTTTGAATGAAAAAACCAAATAATCTGCTCTGCAAGAAAGCTACTTGGAAAACTGACTTACAACATACACAGATGCTCTGCTTGATAGAATCATCTAGGATTTCTGAAAATCCGATCTCCTTGGAGGGGAACACAAATAAATAATTTTACCAAATTATTAAAATATGACCATAATCACTAGGGCTTTACAGACTCATCCCAATTTCAACAAGTTATTCTTAATATTCCTGTAATAAGTTGACCTCCAGGCTTAATCCCACAAAAGTAGATTCTATACCAAATGCAGCCCAGTGAAAAGCCGCTTGAATTTGGAATTCAAAGACACAGATTCAAGTGTCACAGGACACAAAATCTCTCTGAGCCACAATTTCCTCTGTTGGAAAGATGAGAGGCAATAATCCTTGCTCTGCTTGTCTCTTGGGGTTATTATGAAGCTCAAATTAAAAACTCAAATAAAAGTCAGGTTGGTGGTGCACCTTTAATCCCAGCAACTCAGGAGGCCAAGGCAGAAGGATCAAAAGTTCAAGGCCAGCCTCAGCAACTTAGTAAAGCCCTGAGCTTGGGATGTGGCTCAATGGTAAAGCACCCCAGGTTCAATTTCCAACACCAAAAAAATAAAATAAAATTCAAATAAACTCTTAAAAATACAAACATCAGGTCCTGTGCTCAATAATAAAAATATTTTTTCAAATTAAACTTTACCCCTTAAAATACTCAGAAATGGTCTCTGTTTTAGTGAGCTTTTTCACTGCTGTGACTAAAAGGACCCAATCAGAACAATTGTAGAGAAGGAAAAGTTTATTTGAGGCCTCAGGGTTTCAGAGGTCTCAGTATATAGACAGCAGGCTCCATTCCTGGGGGCTGGAGGTGAGGCTGAACATCATGGTAAGAGTGTGGGGAGGGAAGCAGCCCTCATGATGATCAAGAAGCTGAGAGAGAAAAACTCTACTCTCCAGATACAAAATATATACCCCCATATTCACGCCTCCAATGAACCACTTCCTCCAGCCACATCCCCCTGCCGCCAGTTACCACTCAGTCAATCCCATACAGGGATTAATCCACTGACTAGGTTAAGGCTAGAACCCGATCTTTTCTCCTTCAAACTGAAAGGAACGCGAAAAACAGAGAGACAGGTGAGTAGAAATGAAAGACAGGGACCAGACAGAGAGTTTATTTGTCGGAACTGACAAATAGAAGCCATCTCTCTATAGACAGACAGAGGCAACACAGACTTGGGACTTTTATGGGGAGGCTCAGGGATCAGAACCGGCTGGGTCCTAGTGTGGGCAGTTCAGGGTGGGATTGGTCAGGGTGAGGGAGTGGCCTTACACCCGTGGGCCGGGAAGAATGTGGGTGGTGGAGGGTTGAGTGGGTTGGTAGGAGGAGGTGGTGAGCCTTTCTCAGAAAGGCCCTTGGCCGAGAAAGCAAAACTTTTTTCTTAAGATGGGGGCTGTCGCTTACGATGGCCATCTAGATGCTAAGCAAGGACCTTACACAAACCTTCTTGCATTGTCCCACAGGTGAGCTTTTGGGGGACACCACACATCTAAACCATAACAGCTCTTTGACATAAACAACCTCCTACCCAATAGAAAGTCTCTTTCATAATCCCCTCCTATTTCCCTCCTACCTCTTCCACTCTCAGTTCTTACTATAAGGTCCTTGCTTAGCATCTGAATGGCCATCTTAAGTGACAGTCGCCATTTTAAGAAAAATTTTGCTTTACCACCCAGAGGTGTTTCTGAGAAAGGCTCACCACTCCTTCACACCAACCTCACCCTTAACCACCTACATTAGGACCACCTGGCTCTAAACCCTGAGCCTGCCCCATAAAAGCCCCAAACCCCAAGCCTGTTTTGCCTCTCTCTATGTGCCTTTGTCACCTCTGACAACTAAACTCCCCTGTGTGTCTCTGCCCGGTCTCTATCTTTCATGTCTCACTCACCCATCTCCACGTTCCTCCTTTTCCTTCACTTCCATACACCTCTATCCACCCACCAGCACCAATAATGAGTATCTTGTTTCACTTGAGTCTATTCTAAACCCACAAGAGTAAAAACCTCCAACATGGGAGGAAGAGCAACAATCTTTGCCGCAGTCTGGCTGGGCAAAATAACCGGGGAATCTCCATCATCTTAATGGCTCGCTGGCGTTACTTCACAAACCACTCCCTCTGGCAAAGTGCCAGGCGCCATCTTGACTTGTTTATGGATCCTAACAAATCTTATTGGGAGCCATGTGACTTCATTATAGTCCTGCTGTGATACTGATAACTACTATAAGCTAAATACTGTGCTAGGAGCTGGAGCTACCTCCCTGAGCAATATCCCTGAGCATTCTCACCAACGCTCTCCATGTTAAAGCCTATCATTATTTTTAATAATTACCTTGAATCCATCTGCTTGCTGCCATTTCCATGATCCCCACCATTTCCTCATCTCTTGCATAGACTACTCTATTACCTGCTGACTGGATTACTCTTGTTCCCCCTCCAGCCCCTGCAGGAATCTTTTCAAAAGATCAAGAAGCTGAGAGAGAGATTAAAAACAAAACAAAACAAAACAACCCCAAACCCCAAGCTACATCTGGTCTAGAATTCAATTAGTATTCATCTCCCTCCAAAATACTTCAATGACCTCCAGATGTTCTAAGGATAAAGACCAAGCTCTTTAATAGGACCTCAAGAAGGCTCGATTTGACCCGATTTCTCAAGCCTTATCCAATCCTTTCTCCTCTCTGGGCTTCCGCTATATCACCTTTTAAATTATTTGTTAGTACCATAGTCTCTTGCACCATAGGGCCTTTTAACATGCTATACCCTCTGCCTCTTCACCTAATTAATTTCCATTTGCCTTAGCGCAGACATCACTTCCTAAGGAAAGCCTCCCTATCCTCCCTTATTTTGTCAAATTCTCTTTCATCGGTCCTAATAACACCCATGGACATCTCATGGCACTCACTACTTCCTTATTGTTTATCCCTTCCAATGAAAAATAAGCTCTATGAGGACAAGGCTATGCCTGGTTTCTCTCACCACGGTTTATTATGAGCACCTGTCATAGCTGCTCAATTAGTATTTATTGACTAACTTCGTACTTTCATCAACTCATTCTAGTCATGGATAAAGCAAGTCAGTGGGCAAATTCATCTCAGTAAATAATAATGTAAACACTGAGAGAGCAGAGATTTTTGTCTTTTATTCATGGGTGTATTTGCCATACACAAAATAGTGCTTGGCATATAATAATCACCCCCTAAAATATTTCTTGAATGAATAATGAATAAAAAGATAAACTATAGATAAGCTCCCTGAGTAATGGTTGCATGTAGCAAGACTTACTATGTAATCTTTATTTCCTGTATATTTGTCATATGTATTTAGGAGAATTCCCTTGAAGTCCTAAATGCTTTCTTGCTGAGATACTTCTTGGGAATCTGCATAATCTCTTTGAGAGTCTATTTCCTCATCCTCAGAATGAAAAGAATACTCTCTATTCTGGCTTCCTTGCAGGATTAGTGTAAGAACCAAAGGAGGTCATGTAATCTAAAAAGGGCCACAGACATGAGTAGACTCAGCCAGCATTTTTGAATGCCAACCAGTAGGCACTAAGTTAGGTACTATGCTTAAAAAGTGACAGGATAGTGAGTCCCTCTGTGCTTGTCACCACATTCAAACCCCTAACACTCATGCTTTTTCCTCTTCATTCCTTTGTATATATCTATTTATGATCATTAATCATGTCTATTTACACACTTTCTAGCACTTTGAAATATAGGAATACTGGGAACTACAAGGCAGAGAGAAGTGGCCAAGGATGAACACAGGAGAACTTAGAACTTGAACAAGAGATTTGGCAAAAGTCCAAAGGTAGAGGCAGGACCTGCAATGAGATATCTGAGACTATTCCCAGCCTAAAGGTCTGTGGCAAAATGTCTGGGAGGAGTGCTACTGGATGTGTGAGGGCCAAGGTAAGTACTGCAACCCCGATGAACAGTTTTCTTTCCTGAATAAAATTATCTAGGTGGCTGGGCACAGTGGTGCATGCCTACTTGGGAGGCTAAAGCAGGAGAATCACAAGTTTGAGGCCAATGAAGGCAACTTAACAAGACCCTGTCTCAAAATAAAATATAAAGGGTTGGGTGGATATAGCTGAGTGATAGAGTAAGCACTCACCAAGTATGTGCAAAGGCCTGGGCTCTATCTTCAGCACAGGGGGAAAAATACACACACACACACACACACATACACATCTATACATCTATTAGTTGCTCAAATCATCATTATGCAAATTCTAAATAGTATATAAGACTTGATCAAAATAAATGAGATTTTAGACTCTTTGTTGTCAAATAAGAAATAAAACAAATTAATAAGCTAGCATTTAAAAAAGCAAGAATCATTGGGGCTGGGGATGTGGCTCAAGCGGTAGCGCGCTCGACTGGCATGCGTGGGGTGCTGGGTTTGATCCTCAACACCACATAAAAATGAAATAAAGATGTTGTGTCCGCCGAAAAAACTAAAAAATAAATATTAAAAAAAATTCTCTCTCTCTCTCTCTCTCTCTCTCAAAAAAAAAGAGCAAGAATCATAATAAATAGCACAGTTCATAATTGCAAAAAAGAAACAAAAGAATATGTTACCAAATGAACAGCCAGCTACTCAAAACAAACATGCGTGTGCTCCCAATGCTGCATGAATAACAACCTTTCTCCTGCAACTGATGTATACCCAACAGCTGCATGAAATACAAATCGTGTTCTCTAATTACTCTATCTCCATATATCCGATTTGTACTGTGAAAATTCTCACCATAAGAGAAAAGGCTACTCATTACACCTGCTGGTCTCAATACAGAATCCAACCAGGAAACCCCAACACACAAAACCTCCAGTATCTGTTTGCCCTCAAGAAACCTTTAACAGGTGTAGTGGTGCACTAGGCTCTGTCACTTCCTAGCTATGTGACCCTGAGAAATTCCTGAGACTTCATGAATCTTGGTTTCCTCATCTATTTTATGAGGATAGTGATACTCCTTTATGGTAATTCTAAGAAATAATTGAGAGGCTCTTCAACCTCCAAGCATGAATGCTAAAAGCTCAAGGAATGGTAGCTGATTAGACAAATTATTTTATACATCAGAAGTTAGCTTATCTTTGGGGCTGGGGATGTGGCTCAAGTGGTAGCATGCTCACCTGGCATGCGTGCGGCCCGGGTTCGATCCTCAGCACTACATACAAACAAAGATATGTCCGCCGAAAACTAAAAAATAAAAAAAATTAAAATTAAAATTAAAAAAAAAAAAAGAAGTTAGCTTATCTTAGGTAAAAGAAAAAAAAGAGAAAACACAAATAAAAACCTAAAAATCACTAATGAGAGTAGAGACTTTTACTACTGACCTAATCTAAATAAATAAATAAACAAACAAGATTGCAAAAGAATACTATGTAAGAAGAATACTATGAGACAGTGGGTGAGCACTTGCCTCGCATGCAAGAGGCCCCAGCCCCACAATAAATAAATAATAAAAGGAATAGTCTAAGCAATTAATTATGTTCAATAAATTATATAACCTAGAAGAAATGGGCAAATTTCTAGAAACACACAAATCTCCTAAACTGACACACGAAGAAAGAGATAATCTCAATATATTTATAACAAACAGAGATTGAGTCAGTAATGAAAAACAATCCAGCACCTGAGGGCTTCACTGAAGAATTCTACCAAACATTTAAAAAACATTATCAATTTAAACTAACACATAGTAATTATATATATTTATGAGGTACAATGTGACATTTCAATGAGCGTATACAATGTGCAATGATCAGACCAAAGTTTCTGCCGCAGTCCAGCTGCAGCAAATAACCGGGGGGGGGGGGGGTGGGGGTGACGAACAACTTGTGTACATTGATACAGCAGGAGTAGGTGCCGTTTATTGTAGGACAGGAGGGGTATATATACATTCCACACAGCTTATCTTAATTAACATAAACTAGATACAGCAGTCAACCAATAAGGAATCTTCACACTTAATGGCTCGCTGACATTACTTCACAAACCACTCCCTCTGGCAAATTGCCAGGCGCCATCCTGACTTGTTTACAGACCCTAACAGTTACTGTCCTATCTGTCGTCTCAGACTTATATTATTTCTTTGTGTTAGGAACATTCAAAATCCTCTCTACTAGCTATTTGGGAATAATTGTTGTCAACCACAGTTTTCCTACTGTTGTACAGCAAACATTAGATGTTATTCCTCCTATCTGATAATACCCTGCTCCCCTTGACCCTCCATCTCTATCTCCCCCACACTCTTCAGACACTGGTAATCACTATTCTATTCTCTACTTCGTTACGATCAACTGTTTATCTTCCACACAAAAAGGGGGAACATGAACCCACCAAAGATTTAAAGAATTAACACCAACCTTTCTCGAACTCTACCCCCCCAAAAATGGAAGAGAAAGAACACATCCTAAATCATCTTATGAGGTCAGCATTTCCTGGATACCAAAGCCAGATAAAGATGTCAACAAGAAAAAAAATTCATAAGCCAATATCCCTTGTGACTATAGATGCAAAAATCTGCCAAATACTAGCAAATTAATCAACAGCCTATCAAAGAAATACACATCTTTTACTGTGACCAGGTGAGACTTATTGCAAGAATGCAATGGTAGCTCTATGTAGAAAAATCAAGCAAGTTGACAGGGCAAATGTTCCTGTAATCCTAGCAATTCAGGAGGCTAAGGCAAGAGGATTGCAAGTTCAAGACCAACCCCAGTGACTTAGCAGAGCCCTTAACAACTTAGTGAGATCCTCATCTCAAAATAAAAAGACTGAAAATGTGGCTCAGTGGTAAATCCTCATCTCGAAATAAAAAATAAATAAAAAGACTGAAAATGTGGCTCAGTGGTAAAGCACCCCTAGATTTAATCCCTAGTACAAAAAAAAAAAAAAAGAAAGAAAGAAAGAAAAGAAAAAAAGAAAGAAAGAAAAACCAAGCAAGATAATATATCAATCAGAATGAAGGGGATTGTGGAGGGGGAGATCATATCAATTGGTAAAGAAAAAATATTTGACAAATTCCAACACTCTTTTATGATATAAACACTAATAAGAGTAGGAATAGAAAGGAATTTGTATTGAAGGAACTTCAACATGACAAAAAGCATTTATGAAAAACCTGATAGCTAACAATCATGCCCAGTGGTGAAAGGCTGACACTTTCCCTCAATATTAGGAACAATCCCAGCAGTTTAGGATGTTGAGGCAGGAGGATCGAGAGTTCAAATCCTCAACAAAAGCAAGGTGCAAAGCAACTCAGTGAGACCCTATCTCTAAATAAAATACAAATAGGGCTGGGAATGTGGCTCAGTGGTCAAGTGCCTCTGAGTTCAATAAAAAAGCACCCCTAGATTTAATCCCGTGTGTGTGTGTGTGTGTGTGTGTGTGTATTCAAGACAAGGATGCCTGCGTTCATCACAGCCATTCAACATTGAAATGCAAATTTCAGCCAGAGCCATACAGTCAGAAAAGAAGATATGGATAAAATAAATTGCAAATGTTATGATACATATGTATCATATGAGGTGTGTATGTATATGTGTGTCCCAACTATCATATGGTAGCTGGATCCCAAGAGAGGAAGCCCAGTGGAAGCTCTTTTATGATCAGACTCAGAAGTAATGCAACAACACTTGCGCTACCTTTTATTGGTCAAAGCAGATGCAAGGTTCTGCCTAGGTTCAAGTAGAGGGAACGTAGATCTTACCTCTCACCTCTCAAAGAAAAACAATAACAACAAAAGCACTAAAAAGTAAGATGAACATGTAGATCAGCATATATATTGTTGTAATCATCTATGAAAAATATAATACTCCTGTAGCAAGGAAAGAGAGATAATACTCCTGCTGCTAAAAGCTTTAGCTGTTTTCCTCTTCTAAACTCGCTGTTAACTGTGACTGATGTCACTTGCAGCCTTGTGTAAAGTATCCTCTTCAAAGAATTTTACTTAACTATTTTTTTTAATGAACGATATAGACTGATTTGGTAAAGCAGAGGACATGGCACAATTTAGCTAGTGCCATCTTGGTGGTAGCAGTTACCACTGAGATGGATTAATCCGAGAATTGGTTAGTTGGTTGGTTGATTCATACCTCACTTTCCTTCTGCTTTGGACTTGAGGTGGCTTCCTTCTGCAACTTAACTTCTATTGCTGTTCGTTTCCACTCTTCTTATGGTTTCTCCTTGGTTCAATTGGATTTAAACTCCCATGCCTCTGGCTTCATTTAAGTTGTTCTCACTACCTAAAACACTATGACCATACTGGTCAAACTGTTGTGTTGCAAGGAATAAGTATTTACTAAATCTACTTCAATTAATGAATGCTTTATTATATCAATTGAAAATGGCAATTCTTCTGACCCAGATATTGACAGGGCCAGACTTCATGGAGATAAGATTTAGATATGAAGCTTTAAAAATAAAGCTTCTCAGCCAAGCAAGGTGGCTCTCGCCTATCATCACCGTGGCTCCAGAGGCCAAGGCAGGAGGATCTTGAGTTCAAAGCCAGCCTCAGCAAAAGCAAAGTACTAAGCTACTCAGTGAGACCCAGTCTCAAAATAAAATATAAAAAGGGCTGGGGATGTGGCTCAGTGGTTGAGTACCTCTATGTTCAATCCCAAGTACAAAAAAAAAATTGGGGGGTGTCTGTCTTAGGTCTTAGGTACAAGACTTAGTAGCCATATTTTTATCATATTATCGTCTCAGGTACAAGACTTAGTAGCCATATTTTTATCATATGGTGTGACTTTTCCTGGCTGTAGCTAACTAGTAGGGGTAAAGTCATCAGAGTCTCAGTCTCCAGAATTGGTCTTAGGAGGCAGAGGTCGCAGTCCTTTAGTGTGCTGGATCCTTAGGTCTATAGCCTAAGGATCCAGTTTCTTAAGGCTTTAGTAAGTTGCTGAAGCTGGCTTTGAACTCACGATCCTCCTGCCTCAGCCTTGGAATTACAGGCGTGCACCACCGCACCCAGCCTCCCAAACATTATTGTACACTGACTGCTTTCCTTCTTTCATATAGATGGCTGAACACTATCGGAGAAAAATCTCTCAACCATGAATATTAATGCAATTATTTTCCCTTCTGGTTAATTCCCTCACTCTGTCATACTCTCTTCATCACAATCAAGCCCCACCACCACCATGTGTGTGCGTGTGTGTACTGGGTATTGAACTCAGGGTCACTCTACTACTGAGCTACATCCCCAACCCTTTTTATTTTATTTTGAGATAAGTTCTCACTAAACTGCTGAGGCTGGCCTCCAACTTGCTATTCTCTTGCCTCTCCCTCCTGCATTGCATGGCTTACAGGTGTGCACCACCACACCCAAATCACAATCAAGTTTCTTAAAGGAAGTATCACACTCACAGTTTCTAATTCTTGCTAATTTATTCATTTCAAAAAGCCAGTGAATGAAGTTTCTGACCTCCCCATCCTGCTGAAGCTGCCCTTGCCCTCAGTATGTTGCTGGTCTGGAGGAACTGTCACAATTATAAATGTGGTCTAGAATTAACCTCAGATATATTAGTTGGTGAATTTTTTCTATTTTCGTTTTCTGTTTTATCAAGTTTTGCTCTTCTATTTGTTATTCTTCCTTCTCCTTTTGGGGGGTTTATTTATCATTTCTAACTTCTTGAATTAATCTTTATTTCATTAATGTTTTTGTAAAAAATTTATGATGGCAAATATACATAACCTAAATTTTACCATTTTAACCACATTTAAGGTTAGTGTCATTAAGCAGATTCACCATCATCCATCTCTAGACACTTTTTTCATATTCTTAAAATTCCTCCTTTACTAACCCTGGTAACCACCATTATACTTTGTCTCTAGTTTGTTAATTTTAGTATTTATTTACTATCTTTTGCATTTTCCTGTAAGTATGCTCCTGCAGCTGCGATTAATATGTACTACTCAGTTCTAACTATACTATGGCTTCCATTGCAATTTCTCCTTAAATCTATGAATTTAGAAGTGCATTGTTTTATATTCTAAACTATCTTTTTAAAAATTTTATTTGTTTTAATTAGGTATACATGACAGCAGAATTCATTTTGATTCACTGTACACAACTGCAGCACAACTTTTCATTTCCCTGGTTGACACAATGTAGCATTGCGCCATATGGGCAGGCATACATGTACTTAGGGTAATAAAGTCCATCTCATTCCACCATCTTTCCTGCCCCCGTACCCTTTCTCCTCCCTACCCTCCCCTTTGCCTAATCAAAGTTTCTCCATTTTTCCCATGCCACCCCTCATTATGATCAGCATCCTCTTACAGAGAGAAGATTGGACCATTGTTTTTTTGGGGATTGGCTTACTTCTCTTAGGATAATATTCTCCAACTCCATCCATTTACCTGCAAATGCCATAATTTTATTCTCTTTTAATGCTGAATAATATTCTATTGTGTATATATACCACAGTTTCTTTATCCATTCATCTATTGAAGGGCATCTATTTACTTTTTATACTAGATAACGAGGAAATGTGTTTTGTATGGGTTCTTTAGGATATGTTAAAATCCCTTTTGGCCCATTGTGGGTCAGTTTTTAAAAATATTACATGTATGATTGAAAACAATGTGAAATGTACCAGAATACCCCTTAAAAATGACTTAGAATAAAGACCTTGATCTTTCATAACTGGACGTTTAGAGATTGGGTACTCCTGAGTTGACAGCTTAGGTGTGACCCTGACTCCATCAGCGATACAGGGCTTTCTCCTCTTCTGCCCCCCACTCACCTTGGTTCTATGGTGGTTGCCTTACTGTGTGGTCACAAGATAAAGAAGCCACAGTCCCAAACATAATGTCCTCACACGACCTTTGCAAGCAGAAAAGAAGGGCATAAAAAGCTTTCTTCTCCTCTTGAAGCACTTCTGTTTTATCTGAGAAGAAAAAAAACAATTCCAAAAATTTTACATCAGGCCTTCTTCTACTTCTCATTGGTCAAAGGGAGCCTCATGACCATCCCAAGCTGCTAGGCAGCTAGAAAGCAAATATTGCATGTTCTGGATGTTAACCCTTAGGAGATAAAGCTTCTCAAAGATTTTCTCCCATTCTGTAGATTGCCCTTAACTCTGCTGGTGGTCTTTTTTTTTTTTGTGCTGGGGATGGAACCCATGGCCTTTGCCTACTAGGCAAGTTTTCTACCACTGAGCTACATCCTGTCCTTGGGCTCGCCTATTCTATTATTCTATTCTATTCTATTCTATTCTATTCCTCTGTTGTCTTTCTTTATGCCAATATCTCACCCTAGTGCTACATCCCCAACCCTTTTTATTTTTATTTTGAGATAGGGTCTTAGTAAGTTGCCCAGACTGACGTGTACTTTTGATTCTCCTACCTCAGGCTCCATGTTGCTGAGATTACAGGTGTGTACCATCATGCCTACCTCATCACTTTTGATTACTGTGGCTTTGTAAGTATATTTTGAAATCAGGAAGTCTTCCAGGATTTTTTCCCCTTTTTTCAAAAATTTGGGCTATTGAGAGCCCTTGATATTTCATATGAATTTTAGGATGAACTTTTCTATTTCTACCCAAAAAATACCTTTGGGATTTTACTATAGATCTATAATGAATCATACATCAATTTATGTCACATGGATATCTTCACAACATTAAGTCTTCCAAACTGGGCATTGTGGCACACACTTGTAAACCCCACTACTCAGGAGGCTGAGACAGAAGGACTGCAAATTCAAAACCAGCCTAGGCTATTTAGTGATATCCTCTCTCAAAATAGAAATTTAAAAATGGGCTGGGGATTTACCCCACTGGTAGAGTGCTTGCCTGACATGTACAAGGCCCTGGGTTCATTCCCCAGTACTACACACAAAAAAATTAAGGCTTCCAATCCATGAACATGGGATGTCTTTCCACTTGTTAAATTTTATTTATCAATGTTTAATAGTATTCAGTATACAAATCTTTCACCACTTTGGTTAGGTTTAGTCCCAATTACTTATTCTTTCTTTTGCCAGCATAAATGGAATTTTTAACTTAGTATCCTTTTTGGATTGTTCATGTTAGTGAATAATGTAACTGCCTTTTATATGTTGATTTTGTAGCCTGCAACTTTACTGTATTTGCTTCTCAGTTCTACTACTGAGTTTTATAATTTTCCTCCTAAGGAATTTATGCATATTTTGTTGCCAGCTCCCTTTTTAAATTTTTATTTTTAAGTACTGAGGATTGAACCCAGGGCCTCACACATGCTACTCAAGAGCTCTGACACTGAGCTACATCCCCAACTCTTTTTATTTTAAGATAGGGTCTTAGTAAGTTGCCCAGACTGACTTAAACTTTTTATTCTCAGACCTCAGACTCCTGTGTAGCTGAGATTACAGGTATGCACCACCTTGCCTAGCTCATCACTTTTTTTTTTTTTGTGTGTGGTGCTGAGGATTGAACACAGGGCCTTGTACATGCGAGCAAGCATTCTACCAACTGAGCTATATTCCCAGCTCCCTCATCACTTTTTATATAGTGCTCTAACTTCAGTGTGGCTGATACTCTTTTAATTCTTAAATCATCATAGACATCATTTTACAAGCTCTTTCAAATTATTTCATTATGTCTAGTTCTTAGAATGTTAATATTGTTGGTTGCCTTTATTGTCTATCCTTCATGAAAGAATTTTTCTTTATATGATTTGTCATATTATTTCTATGACATTGTCAGAGGAGGTTGTCTTGTTTTGTTTTGTTTTAACTCCATGGCAATCACAGGAGTCTAGTGGTACAAATATGAGGAAGTATTTTTAGAATTGTTTCTGCAAAAGGGTACTCAATGGTATCAGAAGTCCTGGACCATTTCTTAAATTGTGGACTTTTCATCATGCAAATAGAATAAATTTGGGAGATTATAAATCACCAGCCTGAAATATTAATTTCTTAAACAGATGGAGTGCACCGCACAGACAGCAACCTCCTTCCTTTACCACACACCTGGTCAGAGGGAGAGATTTTCCTAGTTTGTGAATATAAAGTTCTAGACTGTTGGGAAAAGTATAAACGGCAGCCATACCCCAGAGGAAAAAAAAAACCCAACATGGCGCCTAAGCACCTCTTCTTCCTACCTTCTTCTTTTCTGCAGTGGCGCGAAAAGTTCCCGCCCGTGTGAACTCTACCGCCGGCGCCAATTTCAAACCTCGCTGGCGGGGAACCTTAGCCCCAATGAGAACTAATTCCTGGGCTCCGGAGCTGATATCTGAAAGAACTTGCCAATAAACGGGTTGCCTGCCATTTATCTAAGCCCTACCATCTCCCCCTTAGTTCTATATAAGCACACTGCTTTTTGCAATAAAATTGGAATTCTCCCGGCGAAGTGTCTTTGCGTGGGGAATTCTTTCATAGACTTTATCCAGGGGGTATTGATTCCAGGTTCTCTACTTTGCATGGGCTTATTAGACAAATCTCTTATCTCCTATGTGCAATAAAAAGTCTTATAATTCCCCAACTCAACTTCTTTCATACAGGAAAGGGGTCCCGCAGTACAAAGGCACTGAGCCCTCCTCTGCTGCTCTTTCACCTACAGTCACCTGAATGGTTTGATTTGAAGGCTTCAGAGAAGTAATTTAGCCCCAACCACCTTACCCAATCAGGAATCTGAAGTTCTACCATAAAAGAGAAGCTTCCCGAGTTGCTGGAATTACAGGCTTGCCCCCCAGCACCCATCCCAAGAAGAGAGATTTTATAAATCATTAACACATGCTCACTGAAACTTTGTTAAATAAAATAAAATAAGCCTTGTTTATGAAAAGTGGGGTAGTGAACATCTCAGGTTTCTTGCTGATTCAGCAACTTTTCATCCTTTGTTCTTTGGTTACAGGACTCCTCTTTTTCCAGGGTAGCTACTCATGTCTCAGAAATGATGGAGAGGGGTCAGGCCTGGCCAACTAGTGAGACCCACTTCTGTAACCTCAATCCTAGTCCAGGGACTAACCAGGAACCTGCTGGGGCTAACCAGGAAGACGGTCTCTTCCACTGAGGCTGGTACGTGAGGAGATCTTCATCTGGGTTGCCTGAGGCCACTTTTGCTCCTACCAAGAGAGGATTTGGTGAAGAAAGAGGAGAAACAAAAGAACTAAGGGATGGAAAGAGTGTGACAGAGACTGTTAGGTGCTCTCTGAAGCCTGCTTCTCTCCCCTCAGGGCACACAGTGAGACTGCATTTCTGTGTCTCCCTTGCAGATAATCCTAGCTGTGTGACTGAGCTCTAGCCAGAGGCCAAGATCCTCCCTGCTCTCTCAGACCCCCATCCCTCTCTGCAGGCTAAGAGAGGCCAGAAAAGGACTCTGGGCCTCAGGGGAGGCAAGCTCAATGACGACAAAAGAATCATACCCTTCATTTAATAGGTGAGCTCTAAATCACCATGGGGAAGACCACCCACTGGACATCCTCACTAAACTCTCCTATGTACAGGAAACCAATTTTATTGTGTTGAGGTGTTGCCAAAAGCTCAGTCTTTGTCCCTGATGCCAATCCAATAAGAAGGACACAGTTTTGAGAAAAAAGGAAAAAGAAGGTTTATTGCTTTGCTAGCAAAGGAGAAACACAGGGAACTCCTGTCCCAAAAGCTGTGATTCTGCCCATCAGCAGGAACAGGGGGCTTTTAAAGAGGCAATTCAAAGGCTACATTCCATGTATTCTTGGTTGAAGTTGTAATTCACTTGTTAATTTGGGAGATAGTCATTTATTATTATTTATTTATTTGTTTGTTTTAATTAGTTATACATGACAGTAGAAAGCATTTATGCACTTTGATGTATCATACATAGATGATATAATTTCTCATTTTTCTGAGTGTACATGTTGTAGAATCACACTGATCATGCAGTCACATATATAGATACAGTAATAATGTCTGTTTCATTCTACTATCTCTCCTATCCCCACATCCCCTCACCTCCCCTCCTTTCACTTCCCTCTACCTGATCTAAGGTAATGCTATTCTTCTCTAGTATGTCCTACCCCTCTATTGTGAATTAACATCTGCATAATAGAGAAAACATTCCACCTTTGGTTTGGGGGGGGGGGGGTTGGCTTGGCTTATTTCACTTAGCATGATGTTCTCCAACTCCATCCATTTACAGGCAAATGCCATAATTTCTCGCTTCTTTAAAGCTGAGTAATATTCCATTGAGTATATATATACCACATTTTTCTTTATCCATTCATCTATTGAAGGAACCTGTTATGCTCAAATTCAGGACTCCCAAAAGACCACCAGAGACCAAGATTGATGTAAGCAGCAAAGAGGTGTTTATCGAAAGCTAGCTTGATCCTCTGCGCACACACAGCAAGTGGTGACGTTGAGAGGCCCAGGGTTTGCAGCAGTTCTATACACTCTTTGGGGAAGGTAGGGACTTCACATACATCATAGCATCTCTTAGCAAATCATCACACACCTCGGGAAAATCATAAAACATGATTAGCACATTCACTGAAGAGAACAAGTTGGGTAAGGATGATTGGTTAGTACAAGAGGGGGGATTCATTTGAACTGATTGATTTAAGCCATGAGGGGAGTACATGCTAAACTACATGGTTTCCCAACATGTTATCAACCACCATAAACTACTGGGAGCATCTCATCTGGCATCCCAAGTATTTTCCTGGTCTCATGCTGATTGGTGGCTGCTAGGTGGTTGCTATGGGTCCCCACCTAGCCTGAGAGTCAGGGACACCTGGTGCAGCAGATCTCTTGTTTATTTGTAGATAAACAACTCAGCAGGGTGGGTATGTGCCTAGGAGTGCTCTGTGGGTCTTTCCAAGGACAAAGGTCACTCCCCCTTCCTTGGACAGGCTTTGCTCTGAGGTAAAGGCTGGGTTTTCAAACCTAGGTTGGTTCTATAGTTTAGCTATTGTGAATTGAGCTGCTATAAACATTGATGTGGATGCATTACTGTAGTATGTTGATTTTAAGTCCTGTGGGTATAAACCAAGGAGTGGGATAGCTGGGTCAAATGGTGGTTCCATTCCAAGTTTTCTGAGGAAGGGAGATGGTCATTTCTGAGGTCTTCTGGTACCATTCCCAAAGTCTGGATTACTTTGTTCCTATGGTGGGTGTGTACTTAAGGACAGATAACTCTGCCTAGAAGGGGGAAGAAAGGTAATCAGGTTTCCCCAGAGATTAGGGAGGGGGAGAGATTAGGGAAGAGCAAGGAGAGAGGAAGAAAAAGAAATGTCCATTTTAAAAATAAATTGCATTTGCCTGGCAGTTAGGCAGGCATGCCTATAATCCCAGTGGTTCAAGAGGCTGAGGCAGGAGGACTGCAAATTCAAAGCCAGCCTTAGCAATAGTGAGGCACTAAGCAACTCAGTGAGACCCTGTCTCTAAATAAAATACAAAATAGGGCTGGGGATGTGGCTCAGTGGCTGAGTGTCACGAGTTCAATCCCCTGTACAAAATAATAATTAGACATTGCAGTGACAGAGCAGCAAGGACTATATCCAAAGCATAAAGTAGACCACTGTTACATAGGTACTGAGATTCGGGAGTGGTTTATAACAGCATTTAGCCTACCCTGATTAATAGAGAAATACAGCGCCCAAATGCTCTGGCTCATGCATCTAGGCTTAAAGTTAGCTACTCTGCTGGGAAATCTTTTGGCTTCAGCTGGTTTGAATGGGTTTTAATTTCTTACAGTAAGAAATAGTTTCACTAACACAAGAGGAAATGCGTAAAAAGCAAATAGAACAAGAGAGATGCTGTGACACATACATGTATTTCCAGCTACTTGGGAGACTGAAGCAGGAGGACCACAAGTTCAAAGCCAGCTTGGGTAACTTGGTGAGACCATATCTCAAAATTGAAATAAAAAGACCTGGGAACGTAACTCAGTGGTACTAGGTTCAACTTCTAGTACCAAAAGAAAGAAAAGAAAACAATATTACCCTGGTATAAACTGAGTTAAAAAATCATTTGCTTTCCAACAAAATTAAGACAATATTAAAGTACTGAGCACCTGAGGTACTGTCAATGCAAGTATTTCCTGAGCTCTGTAAGCCAGATAATAGCTTTTTCCTTCAACTCAGATAATAATTTTAAATAATAGTTATACTGTTAATTGCTGAAATAATATGTGATAGTCTTTCCTCGGTGATTAATATATAATATTCCTATTGTTACCGATGTTCCCCAATGTTGAAGTATAACACCAGAGAAGCACGCGGAGGCAAGTTTAGAGTGGAAAATAGAAGCTTATTAAAGGACAGCAGAAAAGACTTCTCCGGGAGGAAGAAGGGGACCCAAGAGATGGAATCCGTGGAAGTGCGGTTGTCTCTCCATTTTATAGTTTTCGGTGATGGAATGTAGGTGGGAAGGCCCGAAGGGTTGGGACATAGGTGGGCCAAAGAAGTAATCTGGGCACTTCCGAATCAGCATCTTCAAGTTTGCTGTTCATTAACATTTCTTTGGGTTGGGCTATCTTCAAATCTGCTGTTCATTAACATTTCTTTGGGATGGACTTTGGGCCTAGGGCTTTTTCCATGAGTTGTCCTGTGTTTCCTGGAATTCATTCTCAACGTGGCCTCTGTTTTAGATCTTACTCAGATATTAGACCCGATTTACCTAACTACACTGACTACCTAACTTTAAATCTGGCTTCACTATCATAATTTATCATTAGGATCAGAAGGTTGATACGTGAAAATACAAAAGATAAACCTCAGCCCAAGAGTTTACATTTCAGAACAGAGAGGTAAAGATGAAAAGGGGTTTAGAGAAGTGTCCTCCAATTCATTCACTTTATAGATGTGGAAATTATGGCTCCGAAAGGAGAAAGGATTTTTTTTCCCAAGGTCACTCAGTAAGGAAATAGTAAAAAGCAAAGTTAGAATTCAGATATTTTTTCCTTTTTTTTTTGCAGCACTTGGAGTCTTCTGCATGCTGGTCACACAGGCTACCTACCACTGAGCTACATCCCTAGCCCAGAACTCAGAGAAAAAAACAAAAGTATAGAAAGAAAAAGGATCATTTGAGATCCAGAGCACAGACAGAAGGATAAGCCTTAGATTTAAAGATGGATATCCTTTACATTGAAACTAGAAGTGAGAGATTTCATAAATATTGTGGTTTATTGATTTATTAAACAGTTGGCCGATGTCTATGAGTATAGAAACTGTATACATAAGGTGTGTACTCTCTTGAAAGGAAGAGAGCATCGGGGAGCCAGGCAGAGAGGGGCCCAGGAAGAATCCCAGTTGTGGACAATAAACTTTGCCAACTTCACAGTTTAGTTGAGGCCCACTCTCAGTAAGGACAAAGTTCAGGAATTAAAATCAAGCCAGGGTTGGAGGCGTAGCTCTGCAGTAGAGTGGTGGCCTAGCTTTTGCAAGGCCCCATGGCTGTAGGGAAAAAAAAAAATCAGGCCAAGAATACTTTAAAACTATTCAATTCGACAAGTAGACAGACTGACCATGCACCTGAGAAGGTTTGTGAAGTAAATTCATCCCTTGGGATGAATTGGGGAGAGGATCATAAACAGAGACAAGTCTTACCAATAGCCAGCAACTGGGAACAAAGGCCAGGCTGTACAAAGGTCTTCCTGGCTACCCTATTGATACAGGAGTAAGAAAATCACACATCCTAGTTGGGTGTGAGGGTGATCTGGCTGAAACATCTGTCACCCATTGATCTCCAGACTGGCTTCTTGGGTTCTGGCTGGCAAGGCTGGGTCTCCTTCCTCCCTTACCTCTCAGTATATCTCTTCTTGAGCTGCACACTGTCAAAGAAGGCTGCCTTCCACAGTAGGGTGAGCTGTTCTTCAGAAAAGAGGATACTTTTCTGAAATAACTCCACTTAATTCAAGAACCCTTTAAAACCAGGTGCGGTGGTGTAATCCTGTAATCCCAGCGACTGGGGTGACTGAGACAGAGGAGTGCAGGATTGAGGCAAACAAGCGTGGACAATTTAGTGAGACCCTGTCTCAACATAAAAATAAAGAAGGGCTGGAGATGTAGCTCTGTGGTAGAACATGCCTGGGTTTAATCCTCAGTAGAGAGAGAGAGAAAGAAAGAACCCCTTAAAGGAATCTTAGTTCTAACATATTTATTCACCCAAAGGAATTATCTCTAGTACCAACAGCAACCAGAGTACACAAGGCCTCACAGGAAAAGAGATTCTATCCCTGTAATTAAAGATTCAACAAAGAGAACCCAAAGAATTTCAGACTTTCATCTAAGATGAAAAATCCAAAACATTAAGGAAAACATGGTACAAACAGCTGCGGTGAGGGCATTGCAGGATGTCATGAGTCCTTACGCTGCCTTTCTGTTGGTTGGGGCAGTAGCAGGCTCCCTGGGCTTTCTAATCATTACTGACTGTCCCAGGTCCTCCAGTCTTCCTGTTTTCCTGACTTCAGCTATCATCTATGCACTGATTCCCTGTCCAGTACTACTGACCCACATCCCATCTGCCTATGAGGTTCTTTTACTTCAGTACCCCACAGACTCAAAAGAGATTTATTTGGCAGGTACTATGTGCCAAGTAGTATTCCAGTCTGAACATATTATCTTCCCTCCCCACAAAGGAAAACTAGGTGGAACTTTAGGGCCTACACCATGGTTTCAGATTAAACTACCCTTGGGAGTATCCAGAAATTGTCAAGTACTGCCACAGGCACTTCCACATATGTATCTCATTTAACCCCCACCCTAAATCAATGAAACAGGAATCATTACCCTCAACTTCATAGGAGAGAAAAAGGTACATATCGTAACAGGTGCTTCTACTTTGAAATCTTAGGTTTCAAGAACATTTCAGAAAAGATTTGGGGAAGTCACATAGGATTGCTTATTATTGATTTTGGCCAACAGAAATATTAAAAAAAAACTTCCAAAGGCAGCAAAATACAACAGTCACTAATATGGCATTATATAAAAATTGTGAATGTGTAACTGATGTGATTCTGCAATTTGTATTTGGGGTAAAAATAGAAATTCATAACTCACTTGAATCAAATGTATGAAAGATGATATGTCATGAGCTTTGTAATGTTTTGAACAACCAATAAAAAAAAATAAAAAATAAAAAAATAAAATAAAAAAAACCTTCCTATAATTTCATAAAAGATAAAGTATATTAAAAACAAAAATAAAAAGGAGAAAAAAATTCCTTTCAATTCGATACATTTAGTCTTACTGAAAATTCACTGTGTCCTTATTTTTCTCATTTTGCTGTCAACCAATTGAAGCATTGTCACAGGCCTCAAATTTGGGGACAGTCAATTTGAGTTACTGGCTTGGGGCTCCTAGATTAACTGACTCGTAGCTGTAAAGTCTTGCCGGTATTTGCAGAAAGAACCAGCTTACATCTCTCTTCTTCAGCTATCTTTGCAGGCAAATGTTAGGCAAATTAAATTATGTTGCCTTTCCTTAAAAGATGTGAAACAGAACAGCTCGGCTCTACCTTAAGGGAGCTTTAGCTCATTCAGTGGGGTTGCTTTATATTTAAAAAAGAAAAGAATGATAATCTTTGGCCTTTCCAAGGGGAAAAAAGATTTTTTTTTTTTTTGGAATATTACATTTTCTTCAGAGATCGAATAATAAATTTCTGGAGAAAACATCACTTTGTCATAACTCTGTTTTGCAAAAATTATAAGATTATTTCATAGTATTATCAGGATAAATCAGAAATGAGTGTAATAGTGCTTGAAATTTCAGTTTGCAGAGTAAACATATTAATAATTTTCAAACTGTAGATCAGTGAAATCTTCCAATTTGTCAGCAACAATGAAAACTAGTCTTGTTTATATTGTCTAATATTGAAAGAAATTGATGTTTTAAAAAAAACTATAACTAAATTTGGAAATTAAACACTATCCACTGTATCTTGATACTTAAAAGTTCTTAAAGAAATCAAAAAATACTGCTAGCTAGATGTACCTATTGGCCTCATTCACATTAAAAAATATATAATTTAGTATTTGGAGTAACAGGTATATTACACAATGAATTTTTGGGGAATTAAATACCATTCATTGAAGAAAGCAAGGCCAAAATCAGCAATCAAGGTGAAATAGAAAGGTAGAAAGAAAAATATAAGTAGTGATGTAATTAACATCTTCGGAGTTCTGATGATTTTGGTAATTTTATTACATTTTTGGCCAAATTTAAGCACCTTAGGTTAAAAAAAATTAGATTGGATCATGTGAAACTTTGTAGGTTAGGGTCAACAAACAGACAAATTTTGGATGTTTTAAATAATTTGAACCAATATCTTCTAATTCTCAATATATTTTATTTGGGTTTTTGAAAAACATGGTACTCATTTTTATTCAGGAAAATCAATGGATCCTGAGACTTGGCTTTATGCCAGATTATCATGAGTCATCAACAACATAAATAGAAATATAACCAAGAGAATAGCAGTATTAGTTGCCTTGATCCTTGTGCCCACGCTGTGACAAGCAAAGTAGTGGGAAGGCAGGGAGCAGGGCAGAGTGTCACATGCTTCACAAAGATTTGGACATTTGAATTTTGCCGAGCAGAGACTTTAACCTTGGAAAGACACAGGGAAAGGAGTAAACCTATCTTTTTGTTGCTGTTGTTCTTACTTCTACTGTCAATGTGAAATATTTGTTTCCTGCTACCAGTAGAAAGTGGCTTAATAAAGATGAGCTAACAGCCAGGCACAGTGGCACACTCCTGTAATCCCAGCTACTCAGGAGGCTGAGGCAGGAGGATTACAAACTCAAGACCAGCCTTGGAAGTTTATCAAGACCCCTGTCTCAAAATAAAAATAAAATGAACTGGGGATGTATCTCAGTGGTAGAGCTTCCTGGGTTCAATCCCCAGCCAGCATTAAAAAAAAAAAAAAAAAAAAAGCATGACTTTATATATATATTTCAATTCCCCAGTATAGTCAGGCTTAGGCAGTAGTTACACATGCTATCAACAATAAAGCCCTTCTTGTCAGGGACTTCAGCCGAGTGAATAGTTTCATGAATTCACATTGTGGCAAAATATTAGCTTTAATAATGAGTCTGCTAATTCTTCTTCCTTGCCTGTCTTGTTTAATGCCACAACTCTCTGTTAGTCCATTCGTGCTGGCTGCAGCAAAACACCTCTGACTGGGTAATTTATAAATATTCAAAATTTGTTTCTTACAGCTGAAGCTAGCAAGGCGACAATCAGGAGGCACTGACAGGCAGGCCAGTGTCTGGTGAAGCAGTCCTGCTTCACAGAAGCCATCTGATTGCTGCACCCTCAGGGCAGAAGGCATAGGGCAAGGGAACCAACACAGTGTCCTCACATGGCATAAGGGTTAGAAGGGCCACATAGCTTTCTCAGCCTCTTTTATGTAGGTTTTAATCCCATCCAGGGGGTGAAGCCCTCATAACTTCCCAAAGGACCTACCTCTTCCTACCGTTACCTCGGGCTTTAAGTTCCAACATCTGGATTTGGAAGAACACACCATTGGAATAATACCAATCCCCATTCTGGCAAATAATAAACCCTCAATATTTGTTGATGAATGAATTAGCTGGTGTTTGGTTCTTAATTATAGGATAATAACTACTGCTAGACAAAATAAGTTCACAATGCTTATTTAATCATATGTGAACTTTAAACAGACAATGAAAGTCACTATAAATTCATTAATTCTTACATCTTCCCCTACCAAATAGTACCATTATCTCTCATATTTTTAAGGGCAATCTAATATCTCTGCAAACTATTAAACCATGATTTGTATGTATATCTTTTATATGAGAATGTAATAAAGTTTTATGTATACAAAATCTGTTTCCTTTAATCATCTGTAGTACAGTACTATATGCTACTTCATAAAGTTGCTATAAGAATTAATGAATTGGCAGGTGGTGGTACAGGCCTATAATCCCAGCAACTGAGGAGGCTGAGGAAGGAGCATCATGAGTTCAAAGCCAGCCTCAACAACTAAGTAATACCCTAAGCAACTTAGCGAAAACTTGTCTAAAAATAAATATGTGTGTGTGTGTGTGTGTGTGTGTATATATATATATAAAGGGATGAGAATGTGATTCAGTATTTAAGTGCCTCTGTGTTCAAGCTCTGTATTCAAAAAAAAAGAATTAATGTTAAATGTAAGTATATATTCTAAGTGAAAACATTATTACAACAATCCTACCTCCTTGTGTAGTTATAATGCACAGAGCCATTGTAGAAATCAATTTGTATATAGCTTCAAAACAGTCATTGAAAAAAGATTTCAATCTATACATTAAACAAAAGAGAAAAATCTAACTTTAACATATAATCAAATGATAGAAAATGAATGCACTGTCAATATAAGAATTTCAACTGCCAGAGTTCTATAGGCGATAATAATTTTAAATAATAGTTACATTGTTAATTGTTGAAATAATATGTTATAGTCTTTTTTCTCCTCAATCATTAAAATCTTATATAATATTCCAATAATAATTTGTCACTAAGACGGGTATTTTTCTAAGTAATGTATCACCAAACCACATTTGTTTCTGATGTCATCTCTAAAATCAATCCATGTTATAAAGTGACACATTGACTAAAAACTTGATAAACTTTGGAATGAAGTTCACTGACATGCTACTAAAAATAGACCCATTTTAATTTTTTCAACAAATTTAATATGAACATGATGATAGAAGTACATTAGGATAATAGAAATTCACCCTACATTAGTTTTTAATGAATCTTGGATTTCACAATTCTTTCATATTCCAAAATTTAATTAGTCTTCAAAAATAACTATCATTTCTTGAGCTCTTACAACATGCAAGATACTCTGCTAAGCATTTTACATACTTTTCTTCACAGAATCCTCACAACTTTATGCAGTACTGTACATGTTAATTAGTGTCCCCATTGTATAGACATAGAAACTAAGACTCCAGAAGTTAAGAAATATATTGTAAAGAGAAAAGCCAGGATTTGAATATGTCAGGTTTCTCTGACTTCAGAGCCTTAACCAGAGTCTTAACCAAGATGATACACGACCCATGCAATTTTAAGAAAATAAAAGTCCTAAACATAGAGAAGTGAAAGTCAACCAATTGTAAATACAAGATTAGGACAGATATGGAAAGAAAGAAAGAAAAAAAAAAGACGTGGCTAATTGTTAAAGAGAGAAGGAAATGTAAACCACACAGATTCTCACAACTACATTTACAAAATAAGTGAGACAAAAGAATTTTCCTTTTCAATAGTAAATTTCTTTTAGCAATCTTTTAAGAAGATTGTAGAGAATCATTCTTTTTAGAGTTTCTTGATTAACATTTTTTTAATTCTAGATTAAAAATCCAAGTTCTTTTAATCATTGTTTTTCACACCTGTGCAATGGTTTCCCTAAATAAGGTTTGTACTTTTATTAAGCATTTGATAGCAGTGAGATTCAGATATTCGTGAGGAAATTAATTATACTTATTTAAGCTTTGCATCATCATTTTTCTTTCATGGGAATTAAGCTATTTTCACATGACCAAAAAAAAAAAAATCATGACACACAATTAAAAAACAACAAACAAGAGTCACATTTTATAAGGCAGCAATTATGTTCATGTGGTACCAGTCTAATTGAAAGACAGAAGACATTTCATTCGTTAGTAACACAGAATTTCTTCTAGTGGGTTTCCTGGAGCTCATTAGATATTCCCTGGCTGATTCTCCTAAGTAATTAGATTTTAACAGGATTTTCAACAGATCAGAGCAATCTCTGTGGGTGCCAATAGAAGAGTCCCCCTCTGGCCTTACCAGCAGGGCAGAGCAGAAAACATCCAGACTGGGAGTTAATAGGACAATTACTGGCCTCTTTTAAATGAGTTACATTAATGCACTTATGCTAAATGGCTCTGCATATGATTAAATATTAACATCTGAAAATATGAAATCATGCTATGCAATCAAGTTTTGTTGTTTTAATTTCCCCAAAGAAAGAGTTCAATTGTTTACATAAATGCCTTTAAATACCATGTACTAAACATTTTTAGGGTGTACTGATAGAAAGTTGGAAGCCATTCTTCTCACTGAAGAGTCCTAAAATAGACTGACTTTTAGGATATCTTTTCTGGCTATGATGGAGAAACTAAAAAACTAGACAAATATATAAAATAATAATTTTCAGGCTGTGGACAACAAGAGAAAGAGAACAATGATCCCTGGGAGGAAAGGAAATAAATGAGGTGAGTTGAGCGTGAAGAATTGGAGCAAGCCAAGGTGTTTAGGATTCATAGAACAGGGTACCGGAGAGGAAAGAGAACCAGAGTCCCAAAGGAAGAGAACTCTGGAGACCTGTAGAGGGGCCCCCTCAAACTTTTGGAGAAACTTCCCAAAGGTGGGAAAAAAAGTGCCTGGAAAGGAGCAGGTGATACAATTTTCAGAGCTCACACAGGCCCAGGAATAGTTCACATTCCCCATAGCCAGAGTTAAAAATAAACACTTCATAATACACAAGACAACAGAGAACTCAGAACATGGCCTCCAGAGCAGGGGCCAATAAGCTGTAGACGAAGAGTTGATCTGCTCTTACCCAACAAAATTTAAAACGAAACCTTAAAAGGATCGACCTGTTTCCAACTAATTTAGATGCCCAGAACAAAACTCAAAAATATTTAGAAATATAACAGAATCTAACACCAAACAAAGTCACAAAAGAAATGGGACATCTGACCCATAATGATAAGAAAAATTAATCAATGGAAATAAAGAAATTACCCAGATTACAAATTAGGAGAAAAGAACATTAAAATACCTATGATAGGGGCTGGAGATGTACTCGGTGGTAGAGATCTTGCCTAGCACACTCGGGACTCTGAGATCAATCCCCAGGACTGCCAAAACAAAAACAAAAAATATCTATGATAAATATACCCCATGTATTCAAAAAGATAAAGTCTGAGCATGCCAGGGAAAGATATGGCAGATAGGCCTCAACTATGAGTAATCAGAGTCACAAAAGGAGAAGAGAGAGAGGAAGGAAAGAAAAAACACTATCTGAAGAAATAATGGCATGAAACTTCCATCTTTGATGAAAAAAAAATGCTACCAAGAAATGTGAAAAAAGCTACATGAAAGATGATGAAGTACAGCTTCTTTACCTTGAATGGATTAAAAACCAGAATAACAGAATTTTCTCAAGTTTTAAATTCAGGTTCCGTTCTGAATAGATGGTTTGGTTATCATCCAAATAAAATCTGGTGTATCCCTACCTGAGGTTTCTACAAGTCAAAAAACATTTGCAGAGTTGAAATGATACTTCAACTTCTTAGGTGGAACCATGTTAGAGTCTGTAAACAAGTCAAAATAACACCTGGCATTTTGCCAGGGGAATGTTAGAGTTTGTAAACAAGTCTGGATGGTGCCTGGCAAAATGCCAGAGGGAGTGGTTTGAGAAGTAACAAAAGCGAGCCATTAAGTGTGGAGATTCCTGATTGGTTGACTGCTGTATCTAGTTTATGTTAATTAGATAAGCTGTATGGAATGTATAGTCCTACAATAAACGGCTTCCACTCCTGCTGTATCAACGTACACAAGTTATTCGTCACCACCCCCCCCCCCCCA
>NW_026000082.1:3696630-3737221 GCF_001458135.2 Marmota marmota marmota | reverse complement strand
CCCCCCCCCCCAGGTTATTTTGCTGCAGCCGGACTGCGGCAGAACCATACCTAACTTTCAAACAGTAAACTTGGAAAATGTGGGAATATTCAGAACACCTTTTGATATTGAGTTTTACCTCCTCATCTAGTTCTTTATCTACAAGTTTATGTCGGTAATTCTGTTCTCCCCTGTTGAGATGTCAAACATCTGTATCTTGTTTTATATCATTGAAATATTCCAGAGATCTTAGGAGTTGAAATAGAACATTCTTCAATCTAATTACTCTTTAGAGTAAATAAATGTTTTCTGAATTTTGGGGTCGAAATCTGATTTTTATATAACCAATTTTCTTAAAACAAGGTACACAAAACCAAATTGTTAATAAACTTTATTTTGGGGCTGGGGATTTAGTTTAGTGATAGAGCACTTGCCTAGCATGGGTGAGACCCTGGGTTCAATCCCTAGCACCACAATAAACAAAGAAAGAAAGAAAGAATATTTGTAGAGTTGAATGGAATGGAGAGTACCTGGCATAATTTGCTAAGTAATATCCATGGACACTGGAAAATTTAGTATCACAATAACACACCAAAATAGCATTTGATGCAGTCTTAGAAAATGGGTTGAACAGGAGACAGGGTCTGGGACTCATGTCTATAATACCAGCTATTTGAGAGGCTGAGGCAGGAGGATGGCAAGTTCAAGACCAACCTGGGCAATTTAATAAGACCTTATCTCAAAAGAAAGTAAAAGGGGCTGGGGAAGTAGCTCAGTGGTAGAGCGCTTGCTAATATGTGCAAGGACCTGGGTTCAATCTCCAGTACCCACAATAAAAAAGAAAATGTGTTCAATCAGCCTGATCTAGAAGATTATATGAGTCATACTGAGACTCATGTGAAATCAGCATTTGTAAAGGACATCAAGGAAATCAACAATTGGCTTGAATTAATTATAATAGACTCTAATTCCCCTTTCATCGTCCTTCTTTAGATTTTTCAAGCTTGTTTTATACAATGAACTTGAAACACATTGGGAATAGCCATATTTATAGGCTTGATTGAACCCATGGGCATTTGAATATGTCCTACCAAATCATAGCACATTGAGATTAAGAGACAAGGGTAACTCATGAAAAAGGGTAAAGGATAGTATACTTCTATTGCTAACTGCCTGATATTTTTTAACCACCAGAAAATAGAACTAAAACCTTTAAGTTGAAATGATAGGAAGACAAAATTAGACCCATTGTAAGATTAAACAGTCTAACAGTTTGAGCTAAACAAGAATTAAATGGCAAGTTTTCCATCACTCTAAGTAAATGTGGAGAACCATTCTATGACCCAGGTATACCACTCCTTGGTATTTCTTCTAAGGAATTCAAGTCCCTATACTATAGCAATACGTGCATACCCATGTTTATAGCAGCAAAATTTACAACAGCCAATGTTTTCGTCAGCCTTTTCACTGCTGTGACTAAAAGGTCCCAACCAGAACAACTGTAGAGGGGGAGAAGTTTATTTGAGCGCTCACAATTTTAGAAGTCTTAGTCCATAGAAGGCTGACTCCATTCCTCAGAACTCGAGGTGAGACAGAACATCATGGCAGAAGAATGTGGCAGAGGGAAACAGCTCACATGAAATCAGGAAGCAGAGAGAGGGATCTCTGCTTGCCAGATACAAATACCCCATAGCCACTTCCCCAATGAACCACATCCTCCAGCCACACCCCACCTGCCTCCAGTTACCATTCAGTTAGTCCCATCAGAGATGAATTCAGTGATTAGCTTAAGGATAGAACCCAGTCATTTCTCCTCCAAACCTTGCATTTTCTCACATGTGAGCTTTTAGGGGACACCACATCTACTCCATAACAGCCAAACTATGGAACCAGCCTAGGTATCCATCAATGAATAAATGGATAAAGAAAATGTGGAATATATACACAATGAAGTTTTATTCAGCCATAAAGGAAAATGAAATTACGTCATTTGCAGGAAAATGGATAGAACTTGAGTTCATGTGTTAAGTGAAATAAGTCAAACTCAGGTGGTTAAGGGTCATGTTTGTTCTCATATGTGGAAGCTAGACAGGAAGAAGGAAAAGAAAGGTTGGGAGATCTCATAAAAATCAAAGGGAGATGAGTAGAATAGAGGAAAGGGCCCAGGGGGAGAGGGAGGAGAGAAGGGAAAGGGGAAATACTGGGGAATGATATTGGCCAAATTATATTTTTATACTGTGTGCATATATGAATATATAATAACAAATCTCACCATTATGTACAACTATAATGCACCAATGAAAAAATGAGAAAAAAAGTAAACACATAATTCCACTTGGCAGGGATTTTGTAGATTCAATTCAAGTGCTGTATAAGAGATTGGGTTCGACAATATTAAAATACCTAATCTTTAAGTTTTTCTTAACATTCAGATGATCTGATTCTATGATCCTAAATGCTATGGTGATCACACAAGGCTCGTCCTTTCTCTCAGTTTTTCCATAGGATAATAGTAATTGCTGCTCCTTTCTTGCATAAAGGAAACATGAGAGTGAATGTAGACCTAGGACATTTCTGGTTCCATCACTAATTTGTTGGTTGACTTTAAACAAATTGCTAAATATTTATTGGTTTTGGTTTTGTTATCTGCAAGTGGAGACTTGCCTCAAGAGTTCATGCCGCTTTATAGGCTACCGCTGAGTCTCCCACCCTCAGCCCAACACCTTGCTAGAGTAAACAGCCAAAACTCTATGTTTATGGCATTCATAAAAAAGGTAAAATCTCTGGCATTGAAATTTCACATTGCTGATGTGGGAAATCCTGTGGTCACAATTGACTTCTATCTCTTTGCCCTATCCATAGCCATTCATAGTGACCAGTCACAAAGAAAAGTCCTGGACCAGTTATCAATGGCGTTTACAGACCAATTCAGACATTCGGTTGCACGTTGTATTACCAAACAGTTTCACATTTCTGAAAGAATGATATTGCCTCTAAAGCAGCTCTTTATGCCATGATCCTTAAAAAAAGGAACAAATAGGTGAGCTCCAAGTTCAAATTTTAAAATTTATTTGCCATTGCAACACTTTAAAATATTAGTTGTATCATTTATTGCTGCTTCCAAAATAAATATAGAGAGAATATTACCAA
This sequence comes from Marmota marmota marmota, assembly GCF_001458135.2. Lineage (NCBI taxonomy): Eukaryota > Metazoa > Chordata > Mammalia > Rodentia > Sciuridae > Marmota > Marmota marmota. The sequence continues at coordinate 3,734,092 of NW_026000082.1, read as the reverse complement.
GAGACATTAAATTAATTTCTCTTCGTGAAATGCAAGCACACACACCAAAAAAAATGACTACAACTAATTCTTTTCTTGCAACGACTCATCAAAATTGACTATCAAGTAATTTGCATACACCTAACTCTAAGTTGCTAAATTCAGAGGCAATCTCATTAAAATGAGAAAACTCCCACTGGCTCAATTTTCTCTGTCTGATGTCTACATTATGATGTTCTTTTGCAGATCAATTAGAGATGAACCTTTATAGATATATTCTCTTATCCTTTCACATATTTAGTAAAAACAACAAGCCTATGTAATCCCAGCAACTTGGCTCAGGAGGCTGAGGCAGGAGGATTGCAAGTTTGAAGCTTGCCTCAACAACTTAATAAGACTATGACTGAAAATGAAAAACAAAAAGGGCTGGGGGTATAACTAAGTGGTAGAGTGCCTCTGGGTTCAATCCCCAGTACCGGGGCATGGAGCAGGGAACCAAAATATGGTGCTTCAAACATTTCACTGTGTTAACATCTATGATTTCATTTGATGTACTAGTAAATTTATCAGGTAACATAAGGCTTGATCTCCCATGTACAGGAATGAAAATGAGACAAATCCCTTGCCTTGCCATACAATGAGCTTGCCATGGACTGATTTACCTCCCCTGACCCCACCATAGTTATACATTGAAGCCTTAAACTGCAGTGTAACTGTGTGTGGAGACAGAGCATAGGAGGTAATTAAGGTTAAATGAGGTAATAAATGTGGGACCCTGAGATGATAGGATCAGTATCCTTAGATGAAGGGACACTAGACAGCTTGTCCCCTGTGTCCCTGCATACATACACAAGGTGCACATGCAGTAAGATGGTGGCCACCTACAAGCCAGGAAGAGCGGCCACTCCAGGAACTGACCAGAGAGCACCCTGATCTTGGACTTCCAGCCTCCAGAAATGTGTGTTGTTTAAACTATCTAATCTATGTTTTTTTCTTTTGTTTTTGATACTAGGTTTTGATCTCAGGGGACTCGACCACTGAGCCACATCCCCAGCCCTATTTTGTATTTCATTTAGAGACAAGGTCTCACTGAGTTGCTTAGCAGCTCACTTTTGCTGAGGCTGGCTTTGAACTCAGGATCCTCCTGCCTCAGCCTCCTGAGCCGCTGGGGTTACAGCTGTGCGCCACCATACCTGGCTAGTCTGTGGTATTTTTTTTTTTTTTTAACCAAAATGTCTCAGCCTGATCTGAGACAGAGCTATTGATCATGAAAACATCTCCTACAACCAAAGTCTCTTGACTTCTTTTTACTTCCTGTTTTGATTTATATCAGCATAGTAAAATGGCAGCCGAGAACTACCGGGAATGATCAATTAAGTTTCCAACACTTTTCTCTGAACCTGTTATTGTGGCTACCCGGGAAGATGCTGTCTCATTATCTTCCTTCAAACAATGGAAGTGTTGCTATCATGAGATACACCTCAGAGGGGAAAAATGGAAACATCATCCTAAATGCATAATGAATCTTGTGGATTTCTCTCTAGTAATAAACTTTTGAACAATTCCTTTAAAAAAAAATGTACTTGTATGGAGGAAAGTTTTTTTTTTTTTTTTAACATATGCCTAATGTTTCCTTTCAATGAGTTCAGGCATCTCTCTACCTCTTGACTCATCAAAACAAACTGATGAATTTTGCAAAAAGTAACTGGGTATCCTCCACCCAGCTCAACAAGATGAGCCTATTCCCAGAGAGCATAAAGTTTTTGCTCTTCTGTGTTATGAGTCTTTCACGTAAGAAAGCTGGGACCTTGTGAGTTAGTGAACCCAGTACTAGGAGTCTGTTTAGGAGGCCCATTTGGATCCTACATAAAGTAATTAATTCAGTATCCATATAAAGGGGTATTTTGACCTGAGCACTTGCTCTTTTATTTCTTGAATTACTCAGAAAGAAGAAGAGCAGGCTGCTATTTAATGCAGGTCTTTAAATAACCACCAATATAACTGCAGGACAAACTTCTGTATTCCATTATCTCTACCATTTGAGAAGCCAAGAGAAAACATGAACCTTAATGGAGGTAGAATTATCCTTGCAATGACTGCAGTAAATGTTTGTCGAAGGGGAAAAAAATGGAAAGAGAAGATATACCATATATACCCAGTTTTAATGGAAAGCCTATTTCTGCCATATACATTAGAGAAATTGTTGAAGAACAGTTCATCCATGTGAAAATATTAGCACTGTAATTCTGCCAAGGTCACTAAGACCTAGTGATTTGCTGAGATATCACCTTCATTTCACCAGGTAAATAAAGGCTTCTTTTTTCAGTGTGTCCTATCCAAGAAGGCACTCCATAGCAACAGTTAAATTATGAATACAGCACATATGTTCCATACCATATCATTTACAGCACAATTTAGCATAGACATAATGCTTTGTAACAAACTACAATACCATTCACAAAATGCATTTAAATAGCATAATTTAGTTCATTAAATTCAGTCATTTACAGTAAATCAAAATCATCATAGGAATTGAAGAGAGTACACAGTTGTTTGTTTGAATAGTTAAGCTAGGTAAGTCAATTTCTTTTTGAAGGTCAAGGACAGAGTTGTTTCCATTTTCTGTTATAAAAAAGATACAGCTGGTGTCAAAAGATAATTTAATGTCATCTCAAATTGATCAACCCTCTTTCCCCCCTCCTTTCTCCTGGTTGTATATCATATCCCTGCCAGTCCTGAAATAGATCCAACTCCCCCAAAACATTGTACAGGCTACTTAACTAGGATGTGTGTGCAGATTTTACAAAATCTAAAATGCACAATTTCTTCCAATCTTTAACCAAGATGTATACATTTTGTCCTGAGAAAGCTTCAAACACTCAATGACAGTGCATGTAATCATTCACTTAACTATTTTTCATATCATACTAGAAGCCCCTTGTGGGTAGAAGCCTAGTCAACCATATTTATAATCCAACAACCTAGCACACTGTTTGCTGATTGTAAGTTTCTACAGAGAGTAAGGACTGATTCTTTAATTTATTATTTATTTTTATTCCCCACAGCCCCAATCATAATGCTTTATGCACACTCAGTAAATACCTGTTGGTTTAAAAATCTTGTTGGATAGGCTTGGCCTTGGGATACATTTCCTAAGCACACAAAATCAGTATATGTTTTTTCCAAATGTCTTAGTAAACCAGTGCTTACAATAACATACACAATGTAACAGAAGACAGAGTTCAGGATCTCACACAGTTTATTCAACTCAATCTCATTGTTTCCTCATCCAGCATGTGCTGATGTACTTCTGGTGTTTTTACCTTCTATTATGGTTTGGATGTAAGGTGTCCCCCAAAAGCTCATGTGTGAGACAATGCAAGAAGATTTAGAGTCTTAACTCAATCAATAGATTAATCCCCTGACAGGATCAACTGAGTGGTACCCGAAGGTGGGTGGGATGTGGCCAGAGGAGATGGGCCACTGGGGTGTGTGCCTTTAAGGTATATATTTTGTATCTGGTGAATAGAATCTCTCTGCTTCCTGATCATCATGTGAGCTGCTTCCCTCTGCCATACTCTTCTGCCATGGTATTCTTCCTTATCTAGATCCCCAAGGAATAGAACCAGCTGTCTATGGACTGAATCTCTGAAACTGTGAGCTCCCCAAATAAACTTTTCCTTTTCTACAATTGTTCTGGTCGGGTCTTTTAGTGTCAGCAGTGAAAAAGCTGACGAAAACACTTCCACATGTCTTTCTCTTAACTTTTGCCTGAAATGCTTTCACCACGAATTCAACAATGATCAAGAATATGAGGATTCAAGCTCTGGCTGGGGGCTTTCAAGCCAACATGATGCAGGTGGCATTTCACATTCCGAGTCTCTCCAGATAGTTGCTGGCCTCCCACTGGGTGCTGGGTTAACCACAGCAATCACAGACTCTTCTAAGATCTGACCTCTGCTCTGGAACTGCCCATGATCCACTGAGCACATTATCCTCAATGCAGGGCTGGCAGAGGTAAGCACAAGGTGCTCAGAGAGAAACCACAGTGTCTCCATCAACACAAGAACCAATGCTCTCTACTCAGTATAGCTGACCCCGTAAGAAGGGATGTTAGGGGAAAAAAAATTTTTTTTAATTGAAAGTAACTGTTCTTGTAAATATCTTTTTGTGGGGTGACTATCACTGTTTTGAAGAATCATGGACAACTCTGATTGTATTAAATCCCTATGTGGGGGCTGGGGATGGCATTCAGTGATAGAGTGTTGAACATGTGTGAGGCCCTGGGTTCCATCCCCAGCACCACAAAAATATTCTTTTAGGTTCTCATTGAAGATAGGAGTTTCTGCCAGGTATGGTGGTGCATGCCTAGAATCTCAGCTACTTAGAAGACTGAGGCAAGAGGATGAGAAGTTTAAGGCTGGCCTGGGTAACTTAATCAGACCCTGTCTTAAAAATAAAAAGGGTATGGCTTAGTGGTAGAGCACTTGCCTCGCATGTGTGAAGCCCTGGGTCCCACCCTCAGCAGCAAGGATAAGGGTTCATGCTTTTTAGTAGCCACTTTCAGGCGATGGCTACTAAATTAGATACTGTACCCCTAAAGCCACTAAATAAACTTCAAGGCCTTCAGGGATGACATAGAAAAAGATTACGTTGAAGCAGCAACAACAAAAACCTACCAACGCTGGGAGCCATGGCTCCACCTGTAATTCCAGCAGCTCAAGAAGCTGAGGCAGGAGGATCACAAGTTAAAAGCCAGCCTCAGCAAACATGGGGTGCCCCTGAGTTCAATCCCAGCACTCCCTCTGCCAAAAAAAAAAAAAAGAAAGAAAGAAAAAAGAAACTACCAAGGATCCACATTTACAGCAGAAGAGAATCCTTAACTCATTTTGCCCAAGTTTAAATAGAGTCTGGAAAAGGTATGTCAAGACCAGTAATTAAGTGGCATATAAACCCCATCTGATAAAGGCTGGGCTGGCATCCACTTACAAAAACCTCCAGAGGACACTGGGGTTTCTCACACTGTATTTAAAGAAACCGTCTGTAAAAGGTTGGGATGGGTCTCACTAGGCTGGAAAGAATAAGTCCAGATTACTCTATTTAACAACCACTCATCGTAAATTCCATTTTTTATTCAGTGGGGGAATGACAGAGACTCGCTCACTCCTGGTTACAGCAATTCAGAGCAAAAACTCTTCTAGTTATACTATCACACGGAAAACCTAAATTTCAGGCCCCTTTGGAATTCTTCACTCCTTCTTTTACCCACCGGGGTGGAGCATTAGGAAGGCAGCTAAGGACCCACAGTGCCAAGCACGCTCCTCCCAGCCTGGCCATTCTGGGGGTGACCTTTCACCAGGTCCTTGGCATAAGGCAGTGTATCGTCTCCTGGAGCAAAGCCAGAGTGTAAGATGAAAAGCCACATGCAGAGGATGACGCAAAGGAAACAATCATGACTCTCATATTGAGAGCCAGAAAGAAATTCGAGGTCTTAGGCACACTAGTTCCTAAGCTTGTGCGTTGTGCTCAGCATAAAAACTCCCTTCACATTTTATTCTTCAGGAGTCCCAGGCAGAAGAGTGACATACCAGCAATCAACCAGAGAGGGGTCATATGGCATTGCCCTTGCTCCACGGGGTAACTTAAAGGGAAACTTTCATGATGTTTGGAGCTCCCTGGTGTCCTGTAGGTGAAGGAGGAAGGTGGTTCCAATTCAGAGCGGCAGAAACGCACTGAGGTGGCACCAACTTTCATTTCTAAATGCAACATTACAAAAGGAAAAGTAAAGACATTCACGTCATGAACATGAAGAGGCTTGGGAAGACTGCTGGGGGCTTGTGTCACTGTTGCCTGTTGGCCAACATTAAAAGAGAGAAACAAAACGAAACAAAAAAAGAAAGAACCCAGCTAAGGTCAGGAACACTGGCCAGAAGGCTGCAGCTGCCCCTAGCGCCACTGTCTCAGTGGGGGTGATGGGGATTATGTGCATGCCACTGAGCTACATCCCTGGCCCCAGAACCACCCTTATTGCGGCTAGACATCTCACTCCTGAGACCTCTCCTAATCAAATCCAGGCATCCATGTCTCCTGAGGGCTACTGACCCCAGGACTGATCACTAGCTTGTCACAAAGGTCTCTTTTGTTAACCTGCCTGCCATTGCTCTGTGTAACACAAATTTTCCTCTGATGTCGCCCTGCCCCCAAACAAGGGAGTTCGCACAGTGGGTCCGACGTGGTGGATCTGGCCCAGGAAGTTCTGTACATGTGTGGCACCATCTCCTGTGGGCACCCGGCGGGGGGGCGGGGGGTGTCAGGCCTCAGCTGTACTTCTACAGAAATCTAGAAGAGACTGACAAGGAAATGAAGGTTGTCACTGAAAAGCACACAAACAAGGAGGAACTTCAGGGCAAATGGACTGCCCCAGCTCTTGGTTCACTGCTGCTCAGCCTGAGCTCCCAGATTGGTCAGAAGTAGGCAGGGGTCCCCATGCAGTTCAGCAGGACTGGAGTACTCAGCCTTCTGCTGAGGGCTGGTCTGCAGCTCCCACAGTTCAGGCCACTGAATGGGTAGGAACAACTGCTGAGGGATCTTCCAGTGTTCTCTCACTGGCTCTTAAACACAAAATAGAAATAAAGTCGAAGAAACATAAATATCCGTTTCTAAAAAAGGAAACAGAAAAGCTAAGTTCTGGATACACAAAGACGAATACGATCACACACACACACACAGCTGACACCGAGACACTCTATGACGGTGTCCTATGGAGAACAAGTGTTTTTTGAATCACTACCATGTTTGACACAAGCTGTCTCAATTAAGCCTCAAAAGCTCTATGGGACTGGTGTTATTATTCCCATTTTTCAAGTGAAGAGGTTGAAGCTCAAAGTGATTAAGACAACTTGTCTACACAACTGGTAAGTACCACACTCAGAGCCAAATCTAGGTCTATCTAAATCCACAATGTATGCATTTCTCATCAGCAAATAAAAGACAGTATGCTCGAAGATCAGCTCCCCCAAATAATAGCAAATCTCTGTCTACTCCCTACCAGCTTGGTCTCTCACAAGTTGGAGTAACTACTACTATTGTTACCGTTTGGATGTGGTGTCCCCTAAAAGCTCATGTGTGAGACAATGCAAGAAGGTTTGGAAGATAAATGATTGTGTGGTAGCCTTGACCTAATCAGTGAATTAATCCCTGGGGGGATTAACTGAGTGGTAACCGGAAGCAAGTGGGGTGTGGCTGGAGGAAGTGGGTCATTGGAGGCATGGCTATGGGGTATATATTTTGTATCTAGAAAGTGGAGTCTCTCTCTCTCTCTTCTTTCTGATCACCATGTGAGCTGCTTTCTTCTGCCACACCCTTGCTCCATGATGTTCTGCCTCAGCTTGAGTCCCAAGGAATGGAGCCTGCTGTCTATGGACTAAGACCTCTGAAACCATGAGTCCTTAAACAAACTTTTCCTTTCCTATAGTTGGGTCCTCTAGTCTGGTTGGGTCCTTTAGTCACAGAGGTGAAAAAGCTGACTAAAACAAATTGGTACTGAGAAGTCAGATCATTGCTTTGATTTGACCATGTGGTTCAGATGCTTTTTGAGCTTTTTGAAATTGTTGGGAGGAATTTTGAGATGTGAAGCAGTGCATGCTGGAAATGCTTTAGACTGTGGTATGCCGAGCTGAATGGCCAATTCTGAGGGAGCTCAGAAGACCAGAAAGCCAATAGGACTAAGGACAGTGAAGACTACTACTAATGATAATGATTTATTAAGCACCTACTGTATTTTTATCTCCAGGGTCACATGGTTATGCTGTAAAGCAAAGATTAATGTCATCATTCCCACTTGACAAATGAAGAAACTGAGGCTCAGGGAAATTAACTGAACTTGTCAAGGCCATATACTACAAAGGAAAACAACCAACATTCAAAACTAAACCCACTTAGTTCCAAAGTTCATACTTTTTCCACTAACCATTCGGCCTCAAAAAACAAAGAATCTTGGGGCTGGGGTTGAAGCTTAGTGGTAGAGCAGATGCCTGGCACGTGTGACGCCCTGGGTTTGATCCTCAGCACCACATAAAAAATGAATAAATAAATAAAGGTATTGTGTCTATCCACAACTAAAAATGATTTTTTTTAAAAAATCCAAAATCAACATAAAGTCTAGATTTAATACTAGGACCAGCCTTTTCTTGGGAGGTAGAACTTTTTACTTGGTTACACAACAGAAGAAAGTAGGATTCAAAGGGAAATTCTGTTAAGATGTGCCTAAGAATGAACCAGTGAGGCCCGTAGTTCCATAGCACTTGGGAGGCTGAGGCAGGAGGATCATTTGAGCTCAGAAGTTCAAGACTAGTCTGGCATAGAAAGACTCCATTTCAAAAACAAGGAAGGAGCTGGGCACAATGGCTCACGCCTGTAATCCCAGTGGTTCAGGAGGCTGAGGCAGGAGGATCAGGAGTTCAAAGCCAGTCTCAGCAACGGTGTTCAAAGCCAGTCTCAGCAATGGTGAAGTACTAAACAACTCAGTGAGACCCTGTCTCTAAATAAGCTAGAAAATAAGGCTGGGAATGTCTTTCAGTGGCCGAGTGCCCCTGAGTTCAATCCCAGGTACAAAAAAAAAAAAAAAGGAAAGAAGAAAGAAAGAGTCTGATTTCAAGTTAGAGAATGGACTGCTATGTAGGCATCAGGGAGTTATCAAAACGCCCCAATAAATAATAAATAAGTTAAGCCAAGTGAGAATAGTGGGCACACATTTTGTGCTAACAAATATGATTTTCAATCATGATCCTATCATTTACTGTGTGGTTTTTAAAGAAGTCATCTCAACCTCTTTGGACCTCATGATTGTTTTTTATCTGCCAATATGGATTACTCAATTTGCTATTGTAAAGGGCTTTGCAAAAAGAGTGACCAGTTTTAAGAATCTACAAAGTGCCAGGAATAAGGTTGAGATGATATTAGGAGAGTGGTATGTGTAAAACCCCTTTAACGCTAACAAGAGCATCCCCTTTTGACAGAGGAGGAAATAGAAGTATGAAGTGAAATAATTTGCCCAAGGTCACATGACCTATAAAGAATGGCACTATGACTGGAAGCCAGGAGCCTACTTTTGCTCTCGGCACTGGACTTCTCTCTTTTTTCTTTTTCCTTTTTTAGTGGGGATGCATACTGGGGATTGAAGTCAGGGATACCCGACAACTGAGTCACATCTCCAGCCCTATTTTCTATTTTATTTAGAGACAGGGTCTCACTGAGTTGCTTAGCACCTCGCTTTTGCTGAGGCTGGCTTTGACCTCGCCATCCTCCTGTCTCAGCCATGCACCACGGCACCTGGCTTCACTGAACTTCTCTGAAAGTAATGAACAACACAGGAGCTGCCAGGAACAGGTCAATTCTGGAAGCTGGCACTCAAGTTAAAGCTAAGAAAAGTGACTGCAGAAAAATAACTAGCCTAGAGGACTGAGGTGAGAGCAAGCACTGGACTAACCTGGAGTCAGCAGGCAGCAACTTGAAAGTTATGAGCACGAGTGGATAACGCCAAGTGTGAGGCCAGAGGACTCCATCAATAGGAAACAAGAACCCAAAGGGAAAACCAAGGAAGAGATAGGCTGATGGACCACAAATACATATTCTATTCCAAAAGGCTAACAGGGTGGGGATTGTGATTGGGGACAGGGAGTGTACAGAATGAAAGAAAAGTGTTAATGTTTCATTCTTGTCAAACTGAACAAGCAACAGTGTTGCCTTTATAATTTTAAATTGATAGAAATAAGAATATTAGATTCCATCACAGCATAAAACAAAAATGTCAATAGATGTAGATGGAAGGTCAAGGTGGAGAAAGGCCAAAATCCAAATAGGCTTGGCACAGTAAGGGTTCCAAACACAGCACACCTATGGGATCAGAATACAGAGAGACCAGAATGCCAGGGCCGGGAGCTGACCTCAAGAAACATCAAGACTCCACTCCGACTGCACTGATTAAAGAAGGGAAACTGAGTCCCAGAGAGAGAAGAGTAACGAGTCCAATGTCATTCGTGGCATGCTGTAGCTGCAAGCTGTAGATCATAGGCAGTTCAGACTAAATAGGTTAAAGAGGAAAAGGGGGCTGGGAGTGACTCAGGGGTAGAGCACCTGCCTAACAACTGTGGGCCCTGGTTCAATCCCCAGTACTGGGGTGGGGGGAAGCAGGGAGGGCAAAACAAGAAAAAGTTTAAGATGGAGGAATAGAGACCCCCAAGAAAACACAGTTCCTGATAATGGTCATTTTAAAAAAATCCAGATTTAAAACAAACAGTTCCGTGTACTTGTGAATGGGTGGAATCTCTGTGGTCTTCTCAGGGATTTTTCTGTTTTGTAGAACTGAGGAGTCTCTAGGTAAAGCAGAAAGATGCCTGAGTAGGAAAAAAAAAATGCATGCAAGCCATCAGAGCCCACGGCCAAAGTGAACATCCATGAGGAGCTCAGGAGAGTAATTCAGGCTCTCTGAGCCTTGGTTTCTCCATCATTTGGAGGGTCTCTCTGAATAAGGTAGTACAGTATTCGCATTCCCCAAACGGTATTTGGCAAAATTCTCAGGACTGGTGGGAGTGGTGGTAGAAGGAGTTCCTTGGTTACCTCTGTTTGGGCAAACTTGTGTTCTCTATCCATCTTGGGAACTGAGGTACAAATGAAATGGAGATTGTTCTTTTTGATTGCCAGGCTTCTATTCATCTCATTTCCAGTAACAACTTCTGCTATCCATTTGGAAAGCCACTCTTTTACTTTTTTAAAATTTATTTTAATTATTCATACATGACAGTAGAATGCATTTTGACACATTGTATACAAATGGAGCACACTTCTCATTCTTCTGGCTGTACATGGTGCAGAGTCACATCAGTAGTGTAATCACACATATATAGACGGTAATAATATCTGTCTCATTCTACAATCCTTCCCATCCCCTCAGTTCCTCCCCTCCCCTCTGTACAAACCAAAGATCCTTCATTCTTCCCTGCCTCCCACCCAACTATGGATCAGCATCTGCTTATCAAATAAAATATTCGGCCTTTGGTTTTTTGATTTGGCTTCTTTCACTTAGCATGATATTCTCTAGTTCCATCCATTTACCTGCAAATGCCATAATTTCATTCTTCATTAAGGCTGAGTAATATTCCATTTTGTATATGTACCACATTTTCTTTATCCTTTCATCTGTTGAAGGGCATCTAGGTTGGTTCCACATTTTAGCTATTGTGAATTGAGGTGCTATACATATTGATGTGGCCGTGTCACTCTATAATATGCTGATTTTAAGTCCTTTGGGTATAGACAGAGGAGTGGGATAGCTGGGTCAAATGGTGGTTCCATTCCAAGTTTTCTGAAGAATCTCCATACTGCCTTCCAGAGTGGTTGCACCAGTTTTCAGTCCTACCAGCAATATATAGGGGTACCTTTTCCCCCACATCCTCGCCAACACTTATTATTGCTTGTATTCTTGATTTTTGCCATTCTGACTGGAGTGAGATGAAATTTTAGAGTAGTTTTGATTTGCATTTCTCTACTGCTAAAGATGATGCACATTTTTTCGTATGTTTGTTGACTGATTGTATTCACTCTACTTTTGAAGTTTATATAGATCCTGTGGAGTTGACTCCTGACCCCCTGCTCAACCATGACCTATGACCCAGGTGAGGCCAAAGTATAGCACTCCTCCTAAATAATGATGACTGATTCAGGCTTATTTAAAAAAAAAAAAAAAGATAAAGAAAGAAAAGAAAAGAAATAGGTCTACACCCAAAAGGACTCTTCAGGTTGCAAGTGACAAAAACCCAAGTCAAACTAGATTGACCAAAAAGTTAAATTCATTAGCTTACATAATTGAAAAATCCAAAGATATATTTTTCTCACTTTCATATCAGTTTGATCCAGGGGTACCATCTGCCTCCATCTCTGGGCTTTACTCTACTCTATGTTGTTATGCCCCAAGGAGGTAATGTGCCACCCATAGCTCCATGCCTATATCCTCCCAGGGCTCAGTTCAGAAAAAAAAAAAAAAAAGAATAACTCTTCCTGGTGGTTAGGTTAAGGGTCTAGTCTAAGTAATGTCGTTAGAATAATTTGGTAATCTGACTGACCAGGACTAAGTCACATAGTGTATTCCTGGTAGAACCCCACCAAGTACATGGGAAAGAGATGGTTCTCCAAAGGACGGTTTGGTAGCTCCCAAATAATATGGAACAGAAAAGACAAATATCTATTAGAAGGTTGTTGTTGTTGCTTTAATATTTATTTTTTTTTAGGTGTAGATGGACACAACACAATGCATTTATTTTTATGTGGTGCTCAGGGTTGAACCTGGGTCCCGCTGGCGCTAGGCGGGTGCTCTACAGCTGAGCCACAATCCCAGCCCCATGTTGTTTGGTTTTTGTTGTTGTATTTCTGTACTAGGGATTGAGCACAAGGCCTCATATTAGGCAAATTCTCTAACTCTGAGCTACAAATAAAATTTGTTTTTAACAAACTAATGGCAAAATACGGAATAAGGAAACAAACATTCTCTTATACTATTTTGAGTGGACGATTTGGCAATACGTACCAAAAATAAAAATGCAGCCAGGTATGGTGGCAGTTGTCTGTAATCCCAGCAATTTGGAAGTGTGAGGCAGGGGGACTGCAATTTAGTGAGACCCTGTCACAAAATTAAAAAATGAAAAGGGCTGGGGAAGTAACTCTGTGGTAAAGCACCCCTGGGCTCAACTGCCAGGACCAAAACAAAATTCAAATTCACAATATTTTCACCCATTATATTTTAAGAAATTTTCCAAACAGATAAATCACACCAATATATAAATATGTTAAAGGATTATTATTGAAGATCATCGAAGCATTGACTGTAATAGCAAAATATTTTCCATTAATATAAAAGTTTTTAAATGATGTTATATGAATAGAGAAGAATGTTGCACAATTTTTTTTTTTTGTACAGGGTGGGGGCAGTTGAACCCAGGAGCACTTTACTACTGAGTTACATCCCCAGTCCTTTTTCTTTTCTTTGTGTGTGTGTGTTGCTGGGGATTGAACCCAGGGCCTTGTGCATGTGAGTCAAGCACTCAAGCACTCTACAACTGAGCTATCCTTTTTTGTTAATTTTTAATTTTGAGACAGAGTCTCACTAAGATGCTGAGGCTGACCTCCAATTTGTAATCTACCTGCCTCAGCCTCCTGAATTGCTGGAATTATATATGTGTGTGATAGTGTCCAGCTATAAAATAACTTTAAATAAGGTAGATCTACATGTTCTGATATGGAAAGAAGTTTATGACATCCTATAAGGGGGAAAAGGCAAAAATTGCAAGAAACTAGGTAAATATGGTCCTGTTTGTATAAATACATTTTTAAAACCTAGAAGAGGGCTGGGGTGGTGGCTCAGTGGTAGAGTGCTTGCCTAGCATGCATGAGGCACTGGGTTCAATCCCCAGCACCACGTAAAAAACTAAATAAACAAAATAAAGGTATTGGGTCCATCTACAACTAAAAATATATTTTAAAAATAAATAAATAAATAAATAAAACCTAGAAGAATATCCAAAAAAGATTGTAACATAGGCATTGCTGGAGAAGTACTAGAAGTAGAAAGTATTTCTCACTTAATGTACTAAGGGGTTTTATTCATTTATTTTTTTTTAACCTGAGAACGTGTTACTTTAAAGTAACGTTTTTAAACACCTTTTGGGCTGGGGAGATAGCTCAGTGGTGGAGAATGTGCCTAGCACGCTCAAGGCTACTGCTTGGGTTTCGTCCCCAGCACTGCAAAACAAGCAAACAAAACAAAAACACTTGTTTGATTGACTGTCTATTAACTTGACTCACAATTCACATCATGGACCCTCAAGGAACAAAAATGTTTTGTTTCTATGTGCTGAAGAAACTTATTAAATTACTGAAAACACATGGAAGTAGTATTTTACTGTGATAATCCACATATTTCCTAAAGTATGTAAGCCTTCTTGTCTAGAAGTAATATAATGTTTTTGTGCTGATCTAACACATTATCTGGGCTACTGAATCAACTTGGTTCATTTATTTACTTTGTTTATCGGTCAGACCAGCCCATCACAGGATTTTGCCACTACAAATGGGCCCCTGGACTAACTCATGCAGGCAGACAACAACTCCATCAAACCCAATAATTAATCGGGCAGTCCTCCTCCATATGCCTCCACGACTATTCATTAAAGCAATGCATATGGCTCATACTCCATGTGCTAGCTTTTTGCTCTTATTCATGGTTCAGCAAATTTATGAACTTTAGATCCAGTGGAAAAAAAGAAAAATTAGTACAGAAGATATAGCGTGGCTGACAGTTTAAAATTAGAGAAGAAAAACCAAAAGAAGAAATGCTACTGACAATGAAAATCATGACATAAACACACAGCAAACTTCTGTTGGTTGCCTTCCATGTATCAGACACATAGCCAGATTCCACAGAAACACAGAGATGCATACGGCATTGTCCATGCCCAAGGCTTACCTTTGTTTGATGAGATACCTTATGTATTGAAAAAGTTAAACAATGGCATGAGGTTATCAAAGGTAAGTGCCACATATTCCTGATCATCATGATTCCCATCCAAGATGGGAATCTTAAGAGTCAGCACCTTAGGAATCATAAGTCCATGAAGCATATCATACTAGGTATAAGAGATATACCCAGTTAAGTTTTGAGGCTTTCTGTTTTTTATGGAGTTGTTTTTTGTTTTTTTTTTCAGCTGATTGAACCCAGGAGCACTCTACTACTGAGCTACATGTCTAGCACTTTTTAAGTTGTTTTTTTTTTTTTTGAGACAGGGTCTCACTAAGTTGCACAGGCTGGTCTCAAACTTGTGATCCTCCTGTCTCAGTCTCCTGAGTCGATGGAATTACAGGCGTGTGCCACTACACACAGTTTAAATATACAAATTTCTGAAATAAGAAATAAAGGTTATCAAGTTGAATTGACAATGCTTTAGTAATTTAAACATGTAAAATGTAATTTCCTGAATAATATGCATAAGAAACCAAGCACTGATTGAGATGAGATCCTTGAATTGTCACTGTGACATATGATATAATAATAATAGCTCAAATTTATCCAAGATTAGCCTGTCCAAATTTTTATAGATATACCTAAAGTTCATGATATTCATTTGTATAATAAATACATATATTTATTTAATCCTCACAGAAGTCCTATGATGGAGGTAATATTGCTGCTTTGCAGATGAGAAATCTGAAGCACTGAGAAATTAAGTTATTTACCAAGGTTAACTGTCAGGGCCAGACTTCAAAATTAAAGAATATGACTCCAGAGTCCATGCCCAAAATCTCTATAGTGAGTGAATGGTTTGTATTCCCTAGATTATCACTTCATTCATATTTTTAAGAAGAAAATAAAGGGCAAAGAATAGTAAGGACACAATTTCTTCCTGCATTCTGGTTTCTTGAAAGACCCAGCTATGCTTACACATAATAGATGATCAATAAATACCTGTCCTCTAAATGGACTGAGAGAATAATGTTTGTGACCCATGTGCCCCACTTGTCTTGGCAGCCCTGACCACATCACTTTTTCCTAGAATTCTGGAGGGGAGAGGGTTTCTCTCTTTGCAGAGTTTCAAGCAAGAGCGGAGAGTATGGGAAGTAGAGCCAAGCACTGGCCTGGGAGACAGCCCTGACACTGTTTAGTTAATACCTGGGAAAAGTCAGTTTGCTCCTCTCGGAAAATAATGTTCATAGGTGTCAAATGAGAGGGCTTCATTCAATGAGTGATTTTGAAATTGCACTAAGAGGGAGAAACACATGAACAGCGCAGCCTCTTCGGTTTCAAGAACAGCTCCCTGTACCTGGCTCTATGGCGCAAACCTGTAATCCCAGCAACTCCAGAGGCTGAGGCAGAAGGATTGCAAGTTCCAGACCAGCCTCAGCAATTTAACAAGGCTCTAAGCAACTTAGAACCTCTCTCAAAATAAAAAATAAAAAGGGCAGGAGATGTAGCTCAGTGGTTAAGTATTCCTGAGGTTCAATCACCAGTACCAAGGGGAGGAAAAAAAAAACGAAGAGCCCCTCTTAAATTTGTTCTAATATTAGGTATATGAGATTTTGTTTGCAAAAAGGATCTTAAGACTTTACAAGGTTTGAACACCCCTAAATTTGATCAACTATTGTCTCTTCTTAAATATTCTATCCCTCTATATTGCACAGGCACATTCCATGACATCAGATCATTTGCTTGAATTCTGACCTGTTCAAGAGACATTTTTAATTGAATCTCAGAATTCTTTCCATCATTACAATTCTGGATCTGTCCCTCAAAAAGAGAAGTTGATTTTTTCTTCTCACATTTATCAGTCCATGTTTTGGAGGTTCTCCTTCTGTGCATTCTTAAATAAGTAAACAGGATAACTGTAGTAATTGCCTGACCTGCAAAGTATATGGACCTTCAAGGTTAATGCTCCTGATGCAAGATTTTCACAACAAACAACAGAATTCTTCTAACCCTCTGCTGAGGCATAGATTCAATAGTAAGAGAAGATCATGCCATGGATTGAATTACTCAAAAAAGAATTATCAGATCCCATAGTGATCTACTATGGCTAAACTATACTCCAAAAAGAACTGTCTTAAAGAACTTTTGAAAAGTCCTTCACTGGATATATGGTCAAAGAACCACATATTTAACAAAACAAAAACCAGAAAACCTATATATCTAAGAACTGGTAGAGTCCTGCTCCAAATATTGTGCTAATCCCTTATATTTCATTTTATAACACAGAAATTCCTTCCACATGAATGAAAGAATTGTTGCTATTAAGCCTATTCATTCTCTGAAATTCCTTTAATCAGTTTCCATTAAGGACTGTCAAACACATACATCATTTAGGGACTTTTAAATCTAAATTTTATTGAAGATATATTACATATGGTTTAATATTTCAGTTCAGCAATGGCCATCAGCAATAAGCATTACTCTAAGAGTGGGATTAATTAAATATTCCAGCAAACACAGTGATCCAAATAGCAAAGAAAAATCCTGGGCACCGAGCCCAGATTCCCCACCCTCTCTTCTGCTGTGCCTCATCTCTCTCAGATAAACCAGACAACCAACAAATTCATTTTTAGTGAATGTATAGATGTACAATAAATGATCGAACTCCTCTATCAGGTCTCCTGTTAAATTTTTAAGTAGGAAAAAATGCACAAAATCAAATTGCCCTGTAAAAGGCTATTTTTTAAACCAAAGAGAGAGATCATTTTCAGAAATAAAAGGTAACTCCCCGTGGTAATCAGCAGCTCTGCTCTAACTTGACTTTGCTACTCTTCCAATGACAAGCTAGGAGACGGTCCTATTCTATAATTATAAACCTGTCTTTGCTGTTATGAAGTTTTAAAGTATTTCAACTTTGTATTTATAGTGAATATGAATCTCTGCTCCACAGAAACCAAGGGATTCAGAACAAACTCATGATCTGGGTCCCAAAAAGAGATTGCTGGTTTTGTCCTCATGAGTTAAGACTGACACTCCAACCTTGAGTCTTATCTTTAGATCTGCAGTTCTTGGTTCTTGTGATCTCAACAGAGGCACTAATCTGTCTTAATGGGGATGGGAGGAGCTCCAAGTAGAATATTTACAAAGGGTCTTATTCATCAAACATTCATAATTCCTCTTCACCCCCTCTCTCAGCTCCCAGAAGCAGCTAGTAGGTGACACAATAGATATATTTAGCAGAATTAAAAATGACCTGGCAATGGCCGTTTCTTCTCATCACCCTATCTGTATTTCTGGGACACAAGGTACCTTAAACCTTCTAGCAACCCATTCTCTTGTTTCAAGGGGGAGTCTATTCATAAAGTAAAATCTTTGAAGCTAGAGCAGTTGACAAAAGAATCAAAAAGCAAAAGATCAACAGCAGCAACATTACCTACATGTACTCAAAAGTTTTCAAAGCATAATCAAGTACTTTATGTAATTTTATCTTTCCAATAAATTATACATTGCTCATAGCTTTAAGTCACTTATCTTTGTTTAATTCAGAATCCTCACCTTTAAAACAGGAATACTTCACAGGGGTCTTATGAGCTTAGAGAAAGATAATATGTAAAGCACTTAGTGCAGAGTAATTGCTCAATAAATGGTAGCCAGGTTTTTAAAATTATCATTCCTACAAATAAAGAAAAAATGCCTCAGAGAATTAGGTAATGAGCCCAAGGGCCTATGATGTATAAACTTTATTGAGGACATGCATAAGGCTGACTATAAAAATGCATATGACCCAATCTCTGCCTTCTCTTTTCTTGCATTAGTAAGAAAGAGAACAGGTTCTAGAACCAAGTGTTCTTTTCACTTCACTCTGATACAGATCTAGAAAGGAAGGGGTAAACTTTGCACATGTGACTATTATGAAAACGTTCTTCGGTGGAGATTTTGTTCACTGTGGTTGAGTACTCCAGTTGTATGTCCCCAGCAAGCCCCTTACCTTTGGTCAGGAAATCCTTAACAGTGGGATTTTCCTCCTTTAAATGGAGAAACCTGGGAGGAGACACAGGAAAGGGGAAAAAATGTGGAAGGAATTTAACAAAATTGTCCTATGTGTATGTATAAAGATATCACGGTATATATGTGTATCTATAAAGCACTGATTAAAAATAAATAAATAAATGAGTGGAAGGTAGACCTGTAGAGAAGAAGAAAGAGAATGGGGGAGGGAGAGGGAGAGAAAGGGGAGTCACTGGGGACTACAATGGAATAAATTAAATTCCATGCATGTGTGATTATGTCAAAATAAACCCAACTATTATGTATAACTATACTTCACGAATAAAAGCATTTCTTAAAAAAAAAAAAAAAAAAGAGCCCTTGCTTTCATCTAACCCTGTACAGGTGATTAAAGACACTTTAAACTATGCTAATTTATCTAACCCAACTAACTCACCTAATCCTCCCCACACCATTCCAAGGGAAGTGCTAACATTTTTGCATTCTTTGCTCAGATTCGGGTGTGCTCAATTTCTGCTGAATAGAAGTTGATCAGGTTGGTATTTAATTATCAGTGTAGAAGTTACAAAATTGAGCTCTAATTAGAGACAAAGTAGAGGAGGAAATTGAGGCACAGCTATAACGGTCATAATCCAGAGTAGATCAGTAGCCTTACACTCGTTTAATTACTAGTGTGAACTTTCCCAGTAAACTACAGTGAACCTAAGTTGAAATATTTTTTTGCAGTCTCATCGAGATTTCCTTCTGAGTCTCTGAGGCACGCTCCATTCTCCTAGGGGTCTAACAGTGAACTTCACATCTGAGGGATTGCCGCGGGCAATATGTTTATTCAATAACCCATGCAACGTAATACAATATCACTATTTCAAGCATGGCCGTGACAGTTACGTGGACTAGATCCATAAAGAGAGATGGAGAATGATTCTTTGCATTTGTTTAGGACTCTTTCAAAGTGCTTTCATATCTATTATTCAGAGAAGGAGAATGGATTTTGAATTTAAGAGTAGAAAGGATGTTAAAGATCCTCAAAGCCAGTGTTTCTTATCCTTCTTTGGATCACTTGGCCACGTGAGAATCTGAGAAAAGCTATGGAACTCATACCCAGAAAGATGTATGCATGAATGTACACATAAAAGCTTGCATTGTTTCATGAGGCTTCAAGTGCAGGGCACTAATTTGAAAATTCTTACTCTACAAAGGAGGTAGGTACTATTTATCATGATGGTATTTCCACAAGGAGACAGAGCATGGATTATTATCCACATTTTCCAGATCTGGACACTAAGGTTCAAAAAGGTTTTAAGATTTGTCCAGAGTCTTAGCACCAGCTAAGCGTGGCAGCACGACCAGTATTCTAGATGGTCCACATTGCTCTCCCCACATCACATCACCCTCCCACTGAATGCCCTAGAATCTTTTCATCATAAGAAAGACTCCTACAGCCAATGGTTTATTTAACCCTCCATCATATACATAATTTTGACACCCAGGGGGAAAGTTCCAAGTAAAATACTGTTCTATTCACCATGGTAACTCATTTCTTACAGAATTTCAGAAGATCTCAATGATTACTGACACATTAGATATTGAAATCCAGAAATGAGAATAGTAAACATCTCCATAACTTCTACATTGATAATTAAATACCAACCTGAACACCACCTTTTAGCAACAAATAAGCATATCTGAATCCCACCCAGCAAGAAGGCAAAATAATGGCCCTTACGTGGAAGTGAGAAAGTAGTAGCAGCATGTTGGAGTTATAGCTGACACTTTGGAGGTGCTCAATAAACATTTGCTAAATTAATAAATGAATTTACCACTTCAATATCAGCAAGCTTTAAGGTATTTTTCACTTTTAAAAGTAATATTTAAAGTTGTATTTAAGAATATGCTTGAGGGGCTGGGGATGTGGCTCAAGCGGTAGCGCGCTCGTCTGTCATGCGTGTGGCCCGGGTTCGATCCTCAGCACCACATACAAACAAAGATGTTATGTCCGTTGAAAACTAAAAAATAAATATTAAAATTCTCTCTCTCTCTCTCTCTCTCTCTCTCTCTTTAAAAAAAAAGAATATGCTTGAATATTATAATTTTCAGAATGGTGACAGCATATTGAATACTAAACTATACATAAAAATACATGTTTTCTGGGGGCTGGGGATATAGCTCATTTGGTAGAGTGCTTTCCTCAAATACATAAGGCCCTGGGTTCAAGACCCAGCACCACAAAAAAAAAAAAAAAAAGAATACATGTTTTCTAAAATGTTCATCCTGATTTTATCAAACTAGTCTATGTCTTTAAGATAGTGGTTCTGTTTTGGTTTGTCTTTGTTTTCATTTGGTACCAGGATTGAACCCAGGAATGATTTACCACTAAGTCACATCCCCATCACTTTTTAGTTTTTATTTTGAGAGAGGGTCTCGATAAGTTGCTTAGGGTCTCATTTAGTTGCTGAGGCTGGCTTTGAACTTACAATCTTCCTGCCTGGGCCAGAATAGGATGCTATACATTTATGATGAATGTTAGATTTTTGCAAGAAAATGGCTATTATTAACATTTAATTTCACTTCACTTAATAACAGAATATCTTGCTATACTTAAGATTTCCATATCTCAAGAACAGTGTTTATTTGTAAGCCAAAAGCTTCCAGAATACATATTTTAGGATGCCTCAGTATTTAGGTTTAATTTAAGAAGATGCTGTTTTTAGCTTTGCTTATTTATGCTGGCCACAGTGGACTTCAAGTCTGAATGTTAATGTTTCATTATCATAGTTTTTCTGTGAGAGCCTGGATAGATTAAGAATTTCCTACAAAACAAATGCTTAATAAGGCAATAAACCTGTTGAAGGAATAAATTAGCAGGCAGGTTATGCTTTTAGGATATCTACACTACAGAAAAGGTATTGTACCCACTCTACCTAGTGATTAGGTTTATATTGCAATGTGACTCATAAGATTCACCGTACTGAATAAAAATTTAGGCAATTAGTGATCTTATTTCTTAGGAAGAACTGCTTGCTATCGTATATTAACACAGATCTTGCTCAATTAAAATTGCTCACAGTCAGCAAAAATAATTTCTGCACTATAATGAAATAATGAAATAATTATATGCAAGGGAGGACTTGTGATCTTTTTAATTATTCTATTCTTCATTTTTAAAAGGGCTATTTGAAAACGTACTCTTATAATTGATTGCTATAAATCAGTCAAACTCATTCTAAGGATCATAAATATTCTAACTTTTAAAAGACAAAGAAATGCTAAATATTCAATGGAATACTTCAATATTCAGAAAATTTAATCTGGGGGGAAAGGAGAGACTGCTCTTTGGAAAATAAAAAAGTAAATTTGTTGTCCCGTGAAAAATGAAATATCTTGAATGTCAGTAACAGAAATGGAATTAACAAGAGATCTTTTTATTGTTTTTTAAGGTCATTAGGCTGTGAATTCTATAATTATGGAAATTGTCAGTCCAGTTCTGTAAGAATGTTTGCTCCCATCCATAAGGTAGTGGAATGTTCAATCAGTCTCTCTCGTGGGAAAGTTAGGTCATAACTGTAAGTGTACCAGCAAAATTGAATTAAGCAAAGAGATTTCATTAGTATTTATAGCCAGAAGGCATCTGTAAAAGTACAGGGCAAAGAAGTTATGTGGAAGTCAAAGGAGAAAAAAAAAATGGGTTTCTAGTGACAAAGGCGAATCTGAAAGAGATATAAGTGTATAATGAATAAGAGCTATTGAACGCCACTGTGAAGAGGGAGTTGCAAAGATGTCAAATATTGATTTTCTTGTGAATGCCTTTGGACTACATATGTAATTGTTTGGATTTGCTGTCTTCATGGTACAACAATATTTGTTGTCGAAGGTTAAAAAGCATGATGTGAAATAAACTAAAAACTGAGAAACACGTTGGAGAATTATAATAATCTTCCAGTCACAATCTCATTGAGAGGTTTCTGTATTTTCTTGGAAAAGAACATTTTTAATTAAGAAAAATGGTATGTATTTTTTCCCAACAGAACACAAAATCCTTATTATTAGTTAATTATGTTGTTGAAAATGATTTGACTTTCAGCATTCTTTTAAATTCAACTATGTTCTCTACTTCCTTACTCTATTGATAAATTCAACCATATCTAATTTTGAAAGAACAGTTTAAACCTTACTTTGTTTTTTTCAGAATGATTATATGAATTCAATTAATGCTAAACTGATAATGAAAGTCTGCTGTTACCTCTTTAAAAGAAATATTTCCTATAATATTTTCCTTTTCACTAATTCCTATAATATTTTCTATATCACTTCTAAAAACTCTAGAAAGAACACTTCTGTTTTAAAAATCTATAGAATATATGTTCGAGGCTGGGGTAGTGGCTAAACGGTAGAGCATTGGCCTACCACGTGCAAGGCCCTGGGTTTGATCCTCAGCACCACATTAAAAAATAAAATAAAATAAAATAAAGGTATTGTGTCCCTCTACAACTAAAAAATAAATATTTAAATAAAAAAGAATATAGGTTTAATTGAATATTTTCAAACTCGGTAGTCAAATTAATAATCAAGCTAGTTCAGTGACTAGGTAAACAAAATACTTTAAAAAATGCTTTTATAAGTTATTTTCCTTTTGAATATTTAAGTCTCAACAAAGAATGTTAACTATCATAATTTTTTTAAATAAGAGATTCATTTGCTTTGTCTTATCTTATTCTATTATTTATCAGGAAACTGAATCATATTTATTAGCATTACCCTATTTTCATTCCTACCTCAGGAAGTTTAAAAAACTCTCCAGATGGATTTTATTACCCTTAAAACCACAATTATCACAAACTAAAAAAAGAAAAGAAAAGGAAAAAAGTTAAAGAAAAAGGAATATAAAATGTTTTAAACATTACCAGAGGATAGGGTACAAATAAGGGAACAGTATGATCTATGTCAGGAGCTTATTATTTTATCAGTACAGAAAATTCTAGATAGAAAACTGCAGAGAAGATAATTACTGTAGCACAGACAGTAAACAATAAAACAGGTTTTATTTTCAATGTCTCGTTTCAATGTAATATTAAATGTTTAATTGCAAAGTGAAACTGAGTGACAACGCTTTGAGTCTGTGTGAAATCCAGTATATTCTTCCAGTATTTTGGAAGCCTGTAGGACGCCCAGGAGATAAACCAGCAGTAATGGCAGCTTCTCTCCAAGGTAAATACTTGTCAGGAACAAAACATAATTCAATTGCGCTCTTCTTTTCTGAAAAGGTTGCTTGTGGGATATCCATCATGAAGTCATTTCTATTTCTTAAGAGCTATTAGTGTCTGGCCCCTTGGCTTCATTAAGACTCTCCGGATCAACATATTCTTTTATTTTAGACTCCATCCCACTTCTCAGTTACACCAGGCACTTTGCAATTTCCGTGGCTCTGGAGGGAGACAGCAGCCACGCCCCCCCAGTGACTGACAGGCAAGGACAAGGTAGCGATAGAGAGGAAGGCGGATTTGTTGGCGCTAAGTCGGAAACATTTTTTAAACCCTAGAGGTTAAAAGGGAATCTGGCCAAGCCTTTGAGACGGAGTGCTATATCATTTAGCTGACACTAACATCACCATGCTCCCCCATTAGGAGGGCATCGGTCTTCCAGCCCGTTAATCTCACCCAATGTTCTGGTGGAGCTAAAGAAGCTAGAAGTTTGGAGAGTCCCTGCTGCCAGACCTCAGTGTTGCCTAAGCAAGCATTAAGAGATTATGGTAATAATAGGTGTGCTTACACCAAATAAAAGGTGTCATTAATCAAGCCATATTGAGATAAACCTGTCACTGGACAGAGGAGACCAGAAATCAAATGCTGTGAAAGTTCTGACAGATTGTTAAATAGAAACCCTTTAAAATAGAATTTAATTTACTGTGATATTATAGATATTTATGCATCAATAGGCAAGTGCAGATTGAGTTCAGAGGTCGGCTCTGGTATTTGAAAAATAAAAGCACGGGATGAAACAAAAGGTGACAGTTACCTTTGTCTGAAATTAGGGATCATTAGACTAAATGGGAAGGTTTTAACTGATTCATGTCAGGAACTGAAGCACGGCTGTGATGTGCTGTGCGATATTGGATAACAGGCAAATCCAATTAAGGGATCTTCATCTTGTTAAAGACTTGTCTACAAACTTAAAAAAAAAAAAAAAAATCCAAGACCAGCCTCAGAACAGTCCAGGTGGGTCCTCTGTGGTGTCCTGTCACACCCGGGCAAGGGAACACATTTCCCCTGTGGCATTATGGTTAAGAGTGCTAGATTTTAGAGTCAGACAGACCTGGGTCCAAATCACAGCTTTGCTATTGACTAGCTGTATGACTCAAGGCAAATCGCTTTGGTTTGGCTTCAGGATCTTGATTAGCAACACAAAGGTGCAGCCAGTACTGCAGCTCTGGTACTGAGGTCTGAGGTCAAGTTTGCAAAGCACTGAGCAGGGTAGCTGGCAGTGCACAACAAATGACAGTCTTTCTTTCTTTTTCTCCCTCTTCTCTTCCAGTTCCTTCCTTTGGCCTTTTGTCCCCTCTTCCTTTCTTCTTTTCCTCCCTGCCTATCCCACGGGACCAACCGCTGGGCCTAGCAGCACCTCCAGGTTTTCTGCAACCTCTTTGGATGGAAGGACCTGCTGACCTTGAGTTGGTGGGCAGAGGTCAAAATGAAGTTATAAAAGGCCCGTTCATTCATACTGCCCCATTCATGAAAGATTGTTGCAAGTTCCCTGTGCTCTATATAATGTCTGCAACTTGCTCATTCAAGAGGACAGAATTAAGTTCCAGATTCTACAAAATTGATCCACAGGTACAATCTTTCCTTAAAGCCAAATCAGCACATTGTCACACATTTTTGACTGACTAGTAGATAGCTTGAAATATATGTGACAAATCACTAAATAGAAGAATTGTTTAAGAATTCCACACCCAAAATGTTTTATTCTTACAGTTTCGCATTACATGTTCCCGTCTCCTGATTCACATTTCCAATACTTTCATACATACTTCCTGGGGTGTTTTTTTTTGTTTTTGTTTTTTAATGTTTTAATGTTTCCGTTTCTTAGTTTCTCTTTCCAATTTCATTTTTCCAAGTTAAAAGAAAAAGGAAGTTTGTTGTTATCATTTACCTTTTTTTGGTACTGGGGATTGAACCCAGGGTAGCTCTACCACTGAGCCACATGCCCAGCCCTTTTTATTTTTTAATTTTTTATTTTTTGGTCTCAGCAATTAAACCCAGGAATATTTTACCTCTGAGCTACATCCCCAGCACTTTTTATTTTTTATTTAGAAACAGATCTCACAAAGTTGCTTAGAGCCTTGCTAAATTGCTGAGGGTGACGTTGAACTTGTGATGCTCCTGCCTAAGCCTCCCAAGCCAATGGGATTACAAACTTGCACCACCATACCCAGTTTATTTTTTTATTTTGAGACAAGTCTTGCTAAATTTCCTAGGCTGGCTTTAAACTGTTGATCCCTCTTCATCAGCTCCCCAAGTAGCTGGGGTTATAGGTATACATTACTGGGCTTGACTAAGGAAGTCATAAAAAGAAAAAAAATAATAATAATATCTCAGTGAATAGTGGTCATAGAAGGGAGTCTCTACAGAAAAACAGAGAGCATTTTACCAATATATGAAAAGAAATGGACATACAATCCTGTTAGTACCATTACTAGGGCTCTAGAAAACAGCCAAGACAGATTCAAACTGCCATAAAGTAGGATCCAGCAACACAGGAGGCTGAAGCAGAAGTATCATAAATTCCAGGCTAGCCTCAGCAAGTAAGCAAGCACCATGGTTCAATCTCCAGTATTTAAAAAAAAAAAATGGTTCTAGCTCAAGGACTATCAGGAAGCTGCAATCACCTGAAGTTTCAATCAGGGGACTAGTCAACAGTGAAGCTGGAGGACTCTCTTCCAAGATTGCTCACAGGGCTACCAGCAGAAAGCCACCATTCTTCAATGGATGTTGGCAGAAGGCCTCAGCTCTTTGCGACATAGACTTCTCATAAAGCTGTGAGTGTCCTCATGACCTGGCAGCTGGATCCAAGAGAGCACAAGGCAGAATCCACAATGTGTTCTAGTTGCAAGCCTCAGAAGTGACACTGTGCTGGGTGCAGTGGTGGTGCACACCTGTAATCCCAGCAACCAAGAGGCAGAAGCTGGAGGATCACAAGTTCAAAGCCAGCCTCAGCAACTTAGCGAGACCATAAGTCATTTAGCGAGACCCTGTCTTGAAAGATAAAAAGAACTGGGGGTGGCTTAGTGGTTAAGCTCCCCTGGGTTCAATCCCTGGTACCAAAAAATAAGCAGAAAAGAAGTGACAAACTGTTATTTCTGCCATATGCCTTTGTTTACACAGACCAACTCTGATATAGTGTGGAAAGGGACCACACAAGGTCAGGATTACCAAGAAGGCAAAGGATCATCCAAGACCAGCACGAGGCCTGGCTCCCACACCAGCAAAAGTTAATATTCATACCAGGGGAGCAGACAAATGATTTCTTGATTTTTCTGCAGGTAAAAAGCCAGAAATCAAATAATTTCCCTATGACTGAGATTAAACTCTGTACTAAGCCATCTCAATTTTTTATGTAATTTTTTTTATTTATATATGACAGCAGAATGCATTATAATCTTATTACATATATAGAGCACAATTTTTCATATCTCTGGTTGTATACAAAGTATATTCACACCAATTTGTGTCTTCATACATGTACTTTGGATAATAATGATCATCACATTTCACCATCATTAATTACCCCATGCCCCCTCCTTTCCCCTCCCACCCCTCTGCCCTATCTAGAGTTCATCTATTCCTCCCATGCTCCTGCTCCCTATCCCACTATGAATCAGCCTCCTTATATCAAAGAAAACATTCCGGCATTTGGTTTTTTGGGATTGGCTAACTTCACTTAGCATTATCTTCTCTAACTGCAAATGCCATGATTCTGTTGTCTTTTATTGCTGAGTAATATTCCATTGTGTAATCATCCATTGAAGGGCATCTAGGTTGGCTCCACAGTTTAGCTATTGTGAATTGTGCTGCTATAAACATTGATGTGGCTGTGTCCCTGTAGTGTGCTGTTTTTAAGTCCTTTGGGTATAGACTGAGGAGAGGGACATTTGGGTCAAATGGTGGTTTCATTCCCAATTTTCCAAGAAATCTCCATACTGCTTTCCCTATTGGCTATACCAATTTGCAGTCCCACCAGCAGTGTAGGAGTGTACCTTTTTCCCCACATCCTCGCCAACACTTATTTGTTTGTATGCATAATAGCTGCCATTCTGACTGGAGAGAGATGAAATCTTAGAGTGGTTTTTGATTTTCATTTCTTTAATTGCTAGTGATGATGAACATTTTTTCATATAATTGTTGATTGATTGTACATCATCTTCTGAGAGTCTCTTCAGGTCCTTGGTCGATTTATTGATTGGGTTATTTGGTGTTTGTTTTTTTTTTTCTTTTTTTGGTGTTTAGTTTTTTGAGTTCTTTATATACCCCAGAGATTAGGGCTGTATCTGATGTGTGAGTGGTAAAGATTTGCTCCCAAGATGTAGGGTCTCTATTCACCTCACAGATTGTGTCTTTTGCTGAGAAGAAGCTTAAGTCCATCCCATTTTTTTCCATCCCATTTTTAAAAATTTAATTAATAAATAAGTGGACAAAGTTGAGGTTCTATATTCTTATGCAAGTTTGAGCTCCTTCATCCTGTCAGTTTTATGTCCAGAACTCTTCAGTGTGTTACTTATCCCCCAAATGTACCAAAAAACAAATTCACCTTTCAGGACTTTACCTGAATCTGCAGCATTTGGGGTTAGGGTAAAACCCTATTTTTCCTGACATCAGTAACCAAGCTATCGACCGATTGTGGTGACCCACACCTGTAATCCCAGCGGCTTGAGGGGCTGAGGCAGGAGGACCACAACTTTAAGACCAGCCTAGGCAACTAAAAGAGGCCCGCCTCAGCCACTCATCGGGGCCCTGCCTAAAAATGAAAAGTAGAAAGGCCTGGGAATGTGGTTCAGTGATCAAGTGCCCCTAGGTTCAAGTTCTAGTACTTAAAAAAGAAAGTCTGAATCTCTGTGCCTCTGGAAAATCCATATCCATCAAAAGATAATTACTTCTGTACCTTATTTTTTATATCCTGCCTAATGAAAATGGAAATAAAATTAAGACCTGAGTTCTAGCCCCCGTTCTGTGGTCTTCAGCAAGTCACTTAACATCTCTGATCTTCAACTTTGAAGAGCCAGGATTGGACCAAGGAAAAACTTTCCAGGGCTAAAATTAATTTTATAATTCTGTTTAATCTGTACTTTTGAGATGGGGTCTAGCTCAATGTTAAAGCACTTGCCTAGTGCTCACAAGACCCTGGATTTGATCCCAGTACGGGGGGGGGGGGGGGAAAGGTGCTGTGCTTTCAGGTGAACCCAGCTTGCTTCTCCTTATCTGCTTTCACTTGTGACTCTAATTGCACTGATTTTTTTTTAACAACATTGCATCAGAAATCAATAGGACAATGGCCATATCTGAATTTATTTTAGGGTTTCTACCCTCTCCCTACCCCACCACCACCACCACCAAATAGTGCTAGAAATGCTCTCACTCTGGGCAGCCTAACAAAAATGAAAATATTCAGTCACTGAAGTCATCAATGGACCCAAATTGGAGATAAATTTAGATACATGAATACAAAAACCGGTTTTTAAAAAGTGGTTTTAGCAAACAAACAAACAACAACAACAAAAAAAAAAAAAAAACACGATTGCTTGGAGCCATGAATAGGAAAATGTCTTTCCCCCAAGGATTCACTCTTCACAAACTCTGGCAGCACCATGAAAGGCAGCGGAGTGTGGTTCTATGGCAGGAGAGGAAACAAGACCCTCATCAGCTGGCAGCCAGTTTTCCTCAGAGGAGGTACAGACACAGAGAACTCAGGCCAGAAGTTTGAATGTCCCTGAGTTCCCACGGGAAAAGAGCACAATACAAAGAAAAGAGTCTCATCTCCTGGGCCTAGACAAGCTCCAAGAAGAAAGAGAAGTCCTTCAGCAATCTCCCGAGGGACAGCAAGGAAGAGAAGTGAGAAAGGGAGGGAAAGAAGAGAAAGGTAGAAAAAGCAAGTGGTAGGACCGTACAAGAATGCAGGAAGAGAGAGGAAACCATCCAAACTAGAAATCATCCAGGAAGCCCTGAGTGTCTTGTTCAGTTGGGAGTCCCCACCCCACCACAGTGCTTGGTTCAGAGGCATTGTTTGGTACATGTTGCATGAATGAAAGAATGAAGATAAAGAAAAGGACAAAAAACAAACAAACAAACAAAAAAACCAGTTCTGAGCCTGGCTTGGTGGCACATGCCTATAATCCCAGGGGCTCAGGAGACTGAGGCAGGAGGACTGCAAATTCAAAGCCAGCCTCAGCAATTTAGCTAGACCCTAAGCAACTGAGTGAGACACTACTATAAAAAAATTTGAAGGGTTGGAGATGTGGCTCAGTGCCCCTGGGTTCAATCCCCAGTACCCCCTCCCCCCAAAAAAATAATAATAAATAAAAAATCAAATTAAAAAGGCTAGGGCTGCTGGGCATGATGGCGCACACCTGTAATACCAGCAGCTCAGGAGGCTGAGACAGGAGGATCACAAGTTCAAAGCCAGCCTCAGCAATGGCAAGGAGCTAAGCAATTCAGTGAGTCCCTGTTTCTAAATAAAATACAAAATAGGGACTTGAGATATAGCTCAATTGGTAGAGTGCTTACCTTGCATGCACAAGGCCCTGGGTTCGATCCCCAGCGCCAATAAATAAATAAATAAAATGCAAGATAGGGCTGGGGATGTGGTTCAGTGGTTAAATGCCCCCTGAGTTCAATCCCTGGTATCTGCCCACACCTCAAAAAAAAGGGCTGGGCTGTAGCTAAGTGGTAAAGTAACTCTGGATTCAATCCCTAGTACCAAAAGAAAGAAGCGGGGGAAAAGATCTTCATTTATTACCAGTTCAAATGAATTTGACAGTCAGTTCTAAAAAAAAAAAAAAAAAAAACCAAGTACTTTGTCCATAAAATCCAGTCATCCATGTTATTTCATAGAACTCTATTTTAATTTTACTAAAATAAAATAATCAAGAAAAAGCAACTGATTACTGTCATGTATATCTAAAAGAACAAATAAAAAAGACAAAAAAGATTTTTTTTTAAAGTCTCAAGCCTTAGGCTTTTTTTTAAGAGAGAGAGAGAGAATTTTAACATTTATTTTTTAGTTTTCAGCAGACACAACATCTTTGTATGTGGTGCTGAGGATCGAACCCTGGCCGCACGCATGCCAGGCAAGTGTGCTACCTCTTGAGCCACATCCTCAGCCCGACAAAAAAGATTTAACCAAAAAAAAAAAGAAAGAACAAGGAAAAGAAACTGAGTTTTAAAAAAACATTTAAATGTTTTCTAGGACTCTTATCCTTCTATAGTATTATTGTTATTTGTTTGCAAATTTAGTTCTTTAGGCCAAATACTGACATTTAACAAGATCAAACTGCATCACAGCTTGAAAACTGCATTCACTCTCTTTCCCAGATTATTTTAGATCTTGGTCTAACACAACTATCCCTTTAGGACCAGTTCAGATTGCCACAGTAATTGTTCAGTGACCACAGTTGTTGCAACTTTGACACAAGAATGACCACAGTTCTAGGTGAGCTTTCATTTCACCCAGAAATGAAGACACATGGACAAAAGTGGGACATACACACACAGACTCACAGATGAGGATCTGCTATAGAGAGGAAGTGGAAAGAATGGCCCCCTCTTAAGAGCTCATGAGGACTCAGATGTCTATCCAGGATTTTAATCAAATATATCTCTGTTTAAATTAATTGTATTTTTCAGTGGAAATAAACCATATTGCCTGTTAATAATCCATGGAATGTTTTTCAAAGTTCCTATATTAAGGTAGATAAATATTTTAGACTGAGGGGGCTGGAATATAGCTCAGTTGGTATAGTGCTTGCCTCACATGCACAAGTCCCTGAGTTCAATCCTCAGGACTGCCAAAAAAAAAAAAGAAGAAATATTTTAGACTGAGAGATTAATTTTGCATTAATAAAATAAATTTCAAATTGTCTATCTTAGAGCATGTTAAATCTGATTATCTTAATACCCAAACTTTCAACATGTTTGTAATAAAATAAGTTACAATTATGAGGAATTGAATTGAAACTTATCTGTAAAGTGAAAAAAATAAATACATTTCCCTTGAGTCAGGCACCAAATATTTATAAATACTATTCTGTGCCCACTACACACTAAGAAAAGGAAGGTGAAAATAAAATGCCACGTTGGGGCTGGCAGGATATTTCAGTAGTTGAGTATTTTGCCTTGCACACACAGGACTCTAAATTTGATCTCTAGAACTGCAATAATTAATTAATTAGAATACAAGAAAACATATACTTAAGCAATAAGTTTCATGGGTTCACATTTTACCAAAAGGTAAACTAACTTCTTTTTTCTTTCAGTGATGGGGATTGAACCCAAAGCCTTCCATTTGCCAGGCAAGCACATACATTCTATCACTGAGCTGCATCCCCAGCGCCTTTGATTTTTATTTAGAGACTGAATCTCGTGAAGTTGCCAGGCTGATTTTGAATTTGGGACTCTTGTGCCTCAGTTTCCCA
Source organism: Marmota marmota marmota (assembly GCF_001458135.2). Taxonomy (NCBI): domain Eukaryota; kingdom Metazoa; phylum Chordata; class Mammalia; order Rodentia; family Sciuridae; genus Marmota; species Marmota marmota. The sequence continues at coordinate 3,701,918 of NW_026000082.1, read as the reverse complement.
TGTAGCTGGACTTATAAACTTGTGCCACTGAGTCTGGCTTATTTTGGTATTTTTCTTTATGCAGACTTTGATTTTTGTCTAGAGTTATTAATCAACATTAAAATTATAACAATTAACACTTATTGAGCACATATGTGTTGGGCATTATGCTAAATGTTTTATACACATTATCTCATTTAATCTTAAAAGACCTCAGGGTAAATAAATTATTTTCCCCCAATTACTGGTGAGGAAACTGGGAGTTCTAACAATACCATGATCTAAGATAACTAAAATCAAAATATGTGCAACAAAGAGACCTAGATATCCTGGAAGAAATAAAACAAACATGCTCAAAAAGGAAAGAAAAAGAAAGGGGGGAGAAATGAGGGAAGGAAGGAAGAAAGGAAAGAAGAAATAAAAGAAGGAAGAAAGGGATCCATTGATTCATCAATCCATTCTAGGTACCTAAAACGAAGAAACTGCTGAACCACAGCTCGAGTGGAACTTCAATGGCCTTGGAGAAATACTGGTTCTAGTAACCTAAAGATTTAGGTTTTAATATTTAGGCAAGTTTGGGCACTGTGGTGCTCACCTATAATCCCAGCTACTTGGGTAGACTGAAGCAGGAGAATTATAAATTCAAGGCTAACCTGGACAACTTTGCAACTCCTGTCTCAAATATAAAATTGAAAAGGGCTGGGGATGTAGCTCAGTGGTAGAGTGTCACTGGGTTCAATCCCCAGTAGCTAAAATAAATAAATAAACATAAATAATAAAACAAAAAGGGACTGGGGATGTAGCTCAGAGGTAGAATACTCCTAGGTTCAATCTATAGTATGGCAACAAACGAAACACACACACACAAAGCAAAAAGAAAAAAATAGAATTACCATATCAACAACATGTCCTAGGTATATAAATAACACAATTGAAAACATAAATCCACATTAAAAACTTGTACTTAAATGTTCATAGCAGCATTATTTATTATAACCCCCCCTCGACCAAATGCCATCAACTAAAGAAGGAATAGAGAAAATGTTGCATATTCATGATGAGAATATTATTTGACCACAGAAACAATTCTGATACATGCTATAATGTGGATTAATCTGAAAAACATTACACCAAGTGAAAGAAGCCAGACATAAAAGTCCACTTACTCTATCATTCCATATATAGGGAATGTTCAGAATAAGCAAATCCACAGAAACAGAGGGCAACTTAGTAAATACCCAAGGCTGGAGGGAGGAAAGAATGGAGAGTGTTCATGAACATGAAGACTTTCTAGAGTAATGAAAATGTTCTGGAATTCAAATAGTAGTAATGGTTGCACAATTTTAAAAGCCGATGAGTTGGACATTTTTTGTTTTGTGGTACAGGGGATTGAACCCATAAGCACTTTACCAATGATCTGCATCTCCAGCCCTTTTTATTTTATTTTATTTTATTTTAGTTATTTACTTATTTATTTATTTACTTGTTTACCTACTTATTTATTTTGGTACTTGGGATTGAACACAGGGGTTCTTTACCACTGAGCTACATTTTCAGAACTTTTTATTTTTTACATTATGACAGAATCTTTCTAAATTGTTTAGGATTTCACTAAATTGCTGACATTGGCCTCAAACTTCCCATCCTCCTGCCCCAGCTTCCTGAGTCACTGGAATCACAGGTCTGCACCACCATGCCCAGCTTTTATTTTATTTTAATTTTGAGGTAGAGTTTCACTAAAATTGTCCAGGCTGGCCTTGAACTTGCAAAACTCCTTCCTTCACCTCCCAAGTAGCTGGGATTACAGGTGTGCACCACCATGCCTGATAATATATTCTTAAAATGAAGGGAAAACATCTATGAACACAGAGATATCTGGTCTACTAAATTAGCTTTGAGAACAAGAACAAAGTGGAGACGTTTTTATTAGATAAAAACTGAGACCACTTATTTCAAATAAACCAAACTTTAAAGTAATTATTTAACACAAATGGCAAAAAGAAGAAAATCAAATTAAAAAATTTGAGCATGGGCTGGGGTTGTGGCCCAGTGGTACAGTGCTCGCCTACCATGTGTGAGATACTGAGTTCGATCCTCAGCACCACAGAAAAAATAAATAAATAAAAAAGTTAAAAAAAAATTTAAGCAGCATTCAATGACAAAATTATTAACAAAGAACTTGGTAAATAATGTGGTTACTCAAAATAGGAACCAATCATACAAAACAAAACAAAAATAATGATATCTAATTTACATCCAAAGCAGAACAAAAACAAGTGACAGTAACAGCAGGTCAAACAGAAGAAGTAAAATTGAAGTGTCCTAGGATCCCTTCATTCTTTGAAAGAGTTAGATAAACCCACAGACCACAGACCTACAGTCATCAGATCCCTGACAAAAGTGCCAAAAACATACATTAGAGAAAAGATAGTGTTTTTAACAAATGGTGCTGGGAAAACTGGTCATGCCTATGTAGAAGAATGAAACTAGACTTTTACCACTCACTGTGCACAAAAAAAAAAAACACAAAACTTAAAATGGATCAAAGACCTAGGAATTAGACCAGAAACTATGCAACTCCTAGAAGAAAAGGGTTAACACTCCAGCAAATAGGCACAGGCAACAACTTTCTCAGTAGGACCCATGAAACTCAGGTAATAATGCCAAGAGTTAATAAATACGATGCATCAAATTAAAAAGCTTCTGCACAGCCAAGGAAACAATTAGGAGATAACCTACAGACTGGGAGAAGATCTTTACTAGCTACTCTTCTGACAGGGGTTTAATATGTAGAATATAAAAAGAGTTCAAAAAACTTTACACCAAAACAAGTCAAATAACCTGATCAATAAATGGACAAATGAATTAAGCACTCTCAAAAGAAAAAAATAAAATGACCAACAAATACATGAAAAAAAATGTTCAACATCATTAGAAATTAGGGAAATGCCTATCAAAACTACACAGATTTTATCTCACATCCGTCAGAATGGCAGTCATCAAGAATCCAAATAATAATAAATGCTGGAGAGGATGTGGAGAAAAAGGAACACTTTTACACTGTTGGGATTGCAAATTAATTCAACCACTATGGAAATCAGTGCAGAGGTTCCTCAAAAGACTAGGCATGGAACCTCCATATGACCCAGCTCTACCACTCCTTGGTATTTATCCTGAAGAATTAAAAACATCTTACTATAGTGATACATGCATACCTACATTCATAGCAGCACAATTCACAATAACCAAACTATGGAACCAGCCCCAGTGTCCATAAACAGATGAGTGGATAAAGAATGTGTGGTATATATACACAATGGAATTTTATTCAGCCATAAAGAAAAATGAAATTAAGTCATTTGCAGAAAAACGGATAAACATAAGACCATCATGTTAAATGAAATAAGTCCAACTCAGAAGGTCAAGGGTTGTATGTTTTTTCTCATATGTGGAACCTAGAGAAGAAACGGAAAAGAAAGATGGGGGTGGATCTCCTGAAAATCAAAGGAAGATCAGTAGAGGAAACGGACTAAGGGTGGAAGTGGGGGGTGGTGCTGGGGAGTGATATTGGCCTAATCATATTGTTGTATTGTGTACATATACTAATATATAACTTCAAATACCATCATTATGTACAATTCTCAAGTACCAATTTTTAAAATGTGGAAAAAAGTAAAATACAAGCTCAATAAAAAAAGAAAAAGAAAGGGAGTTAGAACAGTCTGAGGTTAGTTCGGCTGGTAGAGCACTGCATGCAAGGCCCTGGTTGGGGCACCAGCAACACACACACTCTCTCTCACACACACACACACACACACACACACACACATACCAAAGACAGGGACTTAGAGATATTGATTAATAAGCCAAGCACAGTGGTACATGCCTATAATCCCAGTGGCTCCAAAGGCTGAGGCAGAAGGATCACAAGTTAAAAGCTAGCCTCAGCAATTTAGCAAGGCCGTAAGCAACTCAGTGAGACTCTGTCTCTAAATAAACTACAAAAAAAAGGGTTGGGGATGTGGTTCAGTGATTAAGTACCACTGGGTTCAATCCCCAGCAACAAAATAAATAAATAAATAAATATTGATTAAGCTTACTATATTAAGTGTGCATATTTAATATCTAAGGGTATATCAAAAATGAGGGACTATTAACCAACCAAACCCAATCCAGAACTGATATAGATATTAGTATTCTTAGAAAAGAACAATAAAGAAGGATTATGACTGCATCCCATATATTTGAAAGGCTAGAGGAAATATTAAACATGTTAAATAGAAATATTAAAAAACAAATCAAACTCTAGAGATGAAAAATTGCAATGTCTGAAATGAAACATGTACTAGGGAGGATTAATGGCAGGTTAGGCATTGCTAAAGGAAAAAGAAAACAGTAAATTTGAAGACATAGCAATAGAAACTGTCTAAAAATAACATTAAGAGAAAAAAATACTAAAAAATAAGAAAGAGAAAATGACTAGAATATCAGTAGGCTGTGGAACAACTCCAAGTGGTCTAGAGTACCTGTAACTGGAATTACCCCCAAAAAAAGGGAGGGGAAAAGAGAAAAAATTCTTTTGAAGAAATAATGACTGAAATATTTTCAAATGTCATGAAAATTACAAATTTCAAAACAAACCTCAAGCACAGAAAAGCGAATGATATCAAGGCACATTATGATGAAAGTGCTCAAAGCCAGTGACAAAGAGAAAATCTTAAAAGCAGCTAGAGAGAAAAAAAAAAGAAAAAGAAAAAAAGACATATTACCTTCAGAGGACAGAGATAAGAATGACAGCAGATCTCCATTAGGGCAAACGGATGTGAGAAGACAGAACAAATGTATATTATACTGCGGGAAAAAACTGTTAAACTATAATTCTATGTCAAGTGAAAATATCTATCAAAAATGAATATGAGCCAGGCACAATGGCACAGGCCTGTAATCCCAGCTGCTGGGGAGGCTTAGGCAGAGGATCATGGGTTCAAAACCAGCCTCAGCAACAGCAAGGTGCTAGCAACTCAATGAGACCCTGTCTCTAAATAAAATACAAAATAGGGCTGGGGATGTGGTAGAGTGCCCCTGAGTTCAATCCCCAGTATCTTCCCCCCACCAAAAAAAAAAAAAGAATATGAATATTCATAATAGACAAAAGGTAGAAACAACCTAAATCTCTACCAGCAGGTGCATAGATAAACAAAACTTGTCTTATGTATACAATAGAATATTATTTGCAAGTAAAAATGATTGAAGTGCTGAATATATGGTGCTATCATATAGATGAATCTTTTTTTTTTTTTTTTTTTTTA
>NW_026000082.1:3690637-3694056 GCF_001458135.2 Marmota marmota marmota | reverse complement strand
AAAAAAAAAAGCAATAGATCTTATAGCAAATACTATTACCAGAGATTAAAAACTGGCATTTCATAAAGATAAAGCAGTCTATTCATCAAGATGGCATAAAAATTCTAAACATTTATGAACCTAATATCTAAGTTTCAAAACTGATGAAGGAAACCCTAATTGAACTATAAGTAGATAACCCCACAATTATAGTCAGCAATTTCAGTATTCCTCTATTAAAATTGATAGAAAAAATACGTAGAAACTCAGGAAATATACATGTCTTGAAAAATGCTACTGATCAATCTGAACTAATTAACATTCATGGAACACTCCACCCAACAACAGTGAAATTTACATTGTTTTTAAGTGTAAACAGAATATCTCCTACAATACCTCAAATCATGTTCTGAGCAATAAAATAAACCTCAATACATTTAAAATTATTCAAATTACAAATCATACAAAATGAGTTCAATGAAATTAAATTACAAATCAGTAACAGACTGGGGTATGGCTCAGGGGCAAGTGTGTCCTCAGCATAGTAAGCCCTGGGTTTGATTCCCACCATGGGGAAAAAAATTAGAAATCAGCAACAAAAAACCATGTATATAATCCCCAAGTATTTGGAAACTAAACTGCTACTAAACTGCTAAATAATCTGTAGGTTAAAAAAAAAATTCAAAAGAGAAATTAGTAAATATTTTGAAGTATATAAAATGAATACATAACATCAAAATTTGTGGGTTGCTGCTAAAACCATACTTAAAGGGAAATTTATAGAACTAAAATATCTATTTTATAAAAGAAAAAAGATTTCAAATTAATTATCTCAGGCTTCCATGCCATAAAACAAGAAAAAGAAGAGCAGATTAAACCCAAAATACAAAAAGAAGAAGAAGAAGAAGAAGAAGCATCAATAACAATCTGAACAGAAATGAATTAAATTAAAAAAAAATAAACAAAAAGATGATTCTTGAGATGATCAGAAAAATTGATAAACTTCAAGCCAGATTGAACAGTAAAAATCTAAGCGTATACACTGAATTATACATTTTGACCCAGATAAAAATTGCAGCAATACATCTCTATCAATTAAATACCTTGACTGTAAATGGATTATTTTTTTAAAATTGTAGATGGACATAATACCTTTATTTTATTTATTTATTTTTATGTGGTGCTGAGGATCGAACCCAGTGCCTCACACGTGCCAGGCAAGTGCTCTACAACTGAGCCACAACCCCAGCCCCTCTAAGTGGATTATTAACCAATCAAAAGACATTGAGTGGCTGAATGGATTAAAAACAGAATAACCTGCAATCGCAGCTACTCTAGAGGATCGTAAGTTTGAGACTAGCACGGGCAGCTTAATGAGAACCAGTCTCAAGTTTTTAAGAAAGCGGGGAGTAGGGTACAACTTAATGGTAAAGCACTTGCCTAGCATGTATGAGGTCCTGGGTTTGATCTCCAGTGCTGCAAAACCAAGAGACTCACTTTACCTTTATAGGAACACATAGAATGAAAGTAAAGGAAGGGGAAAATATATTCTATAGAAATGGGAAAGAAAGGGAGCAGGTGCAGCTATACTTAGGTCAGAAAAAACAAACTTTAAGTCAAAAACTATAACAAGATTACACTGAGGGTGGGATTGTAAATTGGTACAAACACTATGGAAATCAGTATGCAGGCTCCTCAAAAGACTAGGATCCAATTGTACCATTCCTCAGTGTTTATCCTAAAGAATTAAACTCAGCATACCATAGCAATACATGAATACCCACGTATATAGCAGCACAGTTCACAGTAGCTAAATTATGGAATTCAGGCTAGGTGTCCATCAACAGATGAATGGATAAAGTAAATGTGGTATATATACACAATGGAGTTTTATTAATCTATAAAGAAAAATGAAATTATTTCATTTGCAGGAAAATGAATGGACTTGAGAGTATATGTTAAGCAAAATAAGCCAATCTCAGAAGATCAAGTGTTGTATGTTTTCTCTCATCTGTTGAAGCTAGAGAGAAAAGGGTGGGGGAAAGATTGGGGGTCGATCTCATGAAAATAGAAGGGTGAACAGTAAATAGAAGAAAAAGACAAGAAGGAGGGAGGGAGGGAAAGGGAGGGTACTAGGAAAACAAGTTGTGCTGTTGTAGTATGTACATGTACAAATGTGTTATGGTGAATACTACTGTTTTATGAAATTATAATGAACCAATAAAAAATCTGGAGGAAAAAAAAACTCCAAGGAGAGACAAAGAAGGCTATTATATAAAGATAAAGAAGTCAGTTCATCAAGATGATGTAACAGCTATAAATATGGATGCATCAAATCAGAGCAGCTAAATACATAAAGTAAACATTAACATGTCTGAAGGGAGAAATAGACAGCAATGTACTAATAGCAGAGGGTCCCAAGATCTCACTTTCAACAATGGATGCATCATCCAGACAGAAAATTCATAAGGACACATTGGACTTAAATTGTGCAAAAGACCAAGTGGACCTGGAAGACATGTGTGGAATACTGTATGCAACAGCAGTAGAAGGTGTAGTCTTCTCAAGCACACATAGAATATTCTCCAGGACAAGTCATGTTAGACCACAAAACTAATCCTTGGTTATAAAAGGGACTGACAATATTTGCCTTATAGAATTATACAGATGATGTTTTAAAAGAACCTAATCATCTGGGCATGGTGACACATGCCTTCAATCCTAGCTACTCAGAAGGCTGAGTCAAGAGAATCACAAGTTCAAGTCCAGCTCGGGAAACTTGGCAAGACCCTCTCTCAAAATAAAAAATAAAAAGGACTGGGGATGTGGCTTAATGGTAGAGGGTTTGTCTAGCATGCAAGAGGTGCTAAATTTAATCCCCATTAACACACACACACACACACACACACACAAGCCTGATTTATACCTGCCCCATAGTAGCCTTTTTGTGTCTAGGGGGTTGGAGGTCTTGGGGTTAAACTCACACATGCTAGACAAGTGTACTACTACTACTGAGCTACATCCCCAGTGCTTTTAAATTTTTATTTAGTTTTATGACAGGGACTTGCTAAATTGCCAAAGCTGACTTCAAACTTACAAACCTCCTGCTTTAGCCTCCCCAGTTGATGGGATTACAGACATGCGCCACCTTGCCTGACTATAATGTCCATTTAATAAAGGTTAATCTTCCTTTCCTCTCTATAGCTATTCATTCTATGGGCCCAGCACTTCCATACTATCTTCTGTAACTGTAAACTTCAATTTAAAAATACATGGAAGCCAGGTCTTATGGCACACACCTGCAATCCCAGCAACTCAGGAGGCTAAGGCAGGAGGATTCCTTTCAAATTCAAGGACAGCCTGGCAATTCAGCAAGATCCTGTCCCAAAATTTAAAAAAAAGGCTGGGGTTGTAGTTCAGTGGTAAAGCAACCCTGAGTT
>NW_026000082.1:3674281-3690254 GCF_001458135.2 Marmota marmota marmota | reverse complement strand
GAGGGGGAGGGGGAGGGGGAGGGGGAGGAGGAGGAGGCAGCACCTGGGCTCAATGCCTGTAATCCCAGTGACTCAGTGACTGCGGATGCTGATGCAGGAGAATCACAAGTTCAAAGCCAGCCTTAGCAATTTAGCGAGGCCCTAAGCAACATACTGAGACCCTGTCTCTAAATAAAATCTCTCTTGATAATTTTGAGGTTTGGGACCAATTCCTTGTCAGATTGAATTAGCTCACCATTTCACCATTGCCTGTTTTTTATTTTGTAATGTACAGAAGAAGAGCTCTTGATGTTTTGTCATCATTATTTTTATCTTGGCCAAGGAGGAACTCATTCAGGAAGGGAGAAGACTGATTATATCATTAGTACCATCTTCAAACCAAAGTTTCTTTGCAGGAATCTTTGAAAGCTTAATGTGCACAGTTTCTAAGTGCTATTTTAATTTACTATTATTATAATCTACAGTCACTTAACCCAACAAGTGCTCACTACAATAAGCTCACAGAAGTGGGAAGCTGGGGAACAATGACATTCCCTGGAAGCCCCACCACACTGTGAATTTCTGTTCTTCTCTCAGAAAGTTTCATCCACTTCAACCACACTTACCTCCACTTAGGAGGATACTATTTAGCTAACCAAAGCAAAAGAAAGCACAAATATGTACTTTTTTCTTTAATGTTGAAGAAAATGGCAAATCTGGGTATCTTCCTTTCTGCTTATCACAGATTATTCTTAGGTTTTTATGCCAGAATAAGTGCTAACTATCCTGCTTACTCCTGGTAAGGAGGTGATTTGTATTCCTTGAAATAGATGTGTAAAATATTCAGTCTATAAGTAGTTGTTTTAGCATAATCCCTATGGAGGTGCTTTGTAAATCAGCAATGGTTCTTTTAAAATCCTTAGAGTCACTGATATCTCAAGTAATACTCATCTTCTGCTACCTTTCCTACAATTATTGGTCCGTCCTCCAGGACACCAGTGATATTTATCATGTCCTTCGTAACGTCAAAGGACTTCACCAATCCTTCAAGGCCTCTTGGCTGTTTCTATTCTTTCTCCTCTACCCTTCATTTGGAGACATCTCAAATTGCTTTAAAAATGCATTTTAGGGCTGGGGTGGTGGCTCAGTGGCAGAGCGCTTGTTTCACACATGTGGGACACTGGGTTTGATCCTCAGCACCACATAAAAATAAATAAAGATATTTTTTTTAAAACCCACCATTAAAAAATAATAAAAATGCATTTTAGAGTTGAGTATGTAGCTCAGGGGTAGAGTGCTTGCCTAAAATACTGCAGAACCTGAGTTTAGTACAGCAAAAACAAAACAAGACATAGACAAAAATGCTTTTTTTTTTTTTTGTACCAGGGATTGAACTCAGGGGCACTTAACCACTGACCCACAGCTACTTGAGAGGCTGAGGCAGAAGGACTGCAAGTTTGAGGCCAGCCTGAGTAACTTAGTGAGATCCTGTCTCAAATGCAAAATAAAAAGGGCTGGGCATCTAACTCAGTGGTAGAGCACCCCTGGGATCAATACCCAGTACTCCTTTCCCCCCAAAAAAGTACAATATTTATTATTTACAATGATCAGAGAGCACTGGCAATACTCTCTACTATCCATTATTGTACCAGTTTTAAGGGTCTATTTGTTTGGTCCAAAATAATGGGCAAAATATAAAATATATATGTACACAATAGATATAATGAAAGTTTTGTTATACCTTAGAGAAATGCATCTAAAGTTGTAAAAACATTTATGTAATTGGTACCATTAATGTTCTATCTTATAGCTGGCCTTAAGTACTCTATAATTTTGCAATGCACAAAATTAGCCTTTTCAGTAGGCCATTTCTAAGAAAGCTTATTTTCCCATTCTCATAAGACCAGTCTGCACTCAGTCTGTTTTGATATTGGTAAATGTTAAAACTCTAAGAAGATGAAATATGTGGCCTGGGCATGTGGTCCAGCAGTAGAGAGCTTGCCTGGCATACTTGAAGAACCCCCTCATGAACACACAGTTGAATCCCTAGTACCACACACCATACAAAAGACAAAATGCTAGGCAATCTTTTAAAAACATTTACATAGCCAGGCACTATGGCACACCACTGTAATCTTAGCAGCTCTCTCAGAAAGCTGAGGCAGGAGGATTGAAAGTTCAAAACCAGCCTCAGTAATTTAACAAGGCCCTGAGCAATTTAGTGAGACCCTGTTTCTAGATAAATATAAAAAGGGTTGGGGATGTGGGTCGGTCATTAAGCACCCCTGGGTTCAATCCCTAGTACAAAAAACTAAATAAAAATAAAAATATAAATGAAATAAAATCATTTACATAGCTGGCCTATGGTGGCACATTCCTGTAATCCTAGCTACTCAGCAGGCTGAGGCTGGAGGATCTCATATTCAAGACTAGCTTGTGCAATTTAGCAGGAGCCCTGGCCCCAACCCATGGTCTCAAAAATTTTTTTAAAACTTATAAGCATAGAAGCACATAACTCCTAGAAACACTGGTATAGATTAGAACTTACTTATAAACCAATGTGTAAAAGTCAAGGTTTCCTCCAAAATATGTTCTTTGAAAAAGTATACTTATTTTATTTATTCACTTGCTAGCTTGTTTTTTGTGCCATTAGAGATTGAACCCAGGGGTGTTCTAATACTGAGCTATATCTCCAACCTTTACTATTTTTTACTTTGAGACGGGATCTCCCTAAATTGATGAGGCTGGCCTGGATTTAAAAAAAAAAAGGTTCAAATATGTTTTAAACTCCTTTCAAATCAGAGCAATACCATCAATGACTGCTTTTTTGTTTGTTTGTCTGTTTTACTCTTAGCTTTACTAATTATATGTCCTGGTTTTCTTTCATTTCTACATTTAAAATCAGAATTACTTCAAATTCAGATCAGAAAAAAATAATCTCCTTCATACAATAATCATAATCAGGATAGAGAGATATAGCAAATGCTTCACAATAATGTTATTTGCCATTCTTTAATTTTTTTCACTATAATCATAAAGTGATGGTGTAATAAAATATGACAATATTGCACCTAAGAAACTCTTTTCTAAAAAAACTTCTGACAGGTTTAGGGGTATAACTCAGTTGGTAGAGTGCTTTCCTTGTACACACAGGTCCTGGGTTCAATCCTAGCACAAAAGCAAAAACCAAAAAACAATAAACAAAAAAACAGTATCTTTGATCTTGTTCCAAATATTTTTCTGTATTTATTTATTTTGGGTGCTGCTGGGGATTCAATCCAGGGCCTTATGCATGGGAGGCAAACACTCTATCAACTGAGCTATATATCCCCAGCCCCTCATTTTTTTTTAAGTTTTTTTTTTTTTATGTTTTGTTTGTAATAGACATTCAGTGCATCCTGAATTTGGGGGGAATTCTGTTTTTCAAATTGATGTTAGTTTTTGTTTTTCACTTGCATATTTTAACTAAGGACATGGCTAGCACCCTCCCCACCCAGTCATCTGACACATAGCTGACTTTCTGCCTGCACATAAGCTGACTTCTGAATTGACCACACAAAGCTACAAATTTAAATACATCGAGTCTTCTTTTAATCTCCAAGTGGAGATATATTGTTTAAAATAAGAAAAAAGAAAGGGAGTATCAAACTACCTGATGGTTCTATGCCAAGCCTTCTGCCTATGAGGAAAAATTTAAACAACATCATTTTGCTTGCATGTTTTTTAAATTATTGTTTTTACTGTCATTCATATTATTTATGCAGCATCTTTCTTCTAAGATCTGTTCATTACCATTCATAGTTATCTGTGCCGATAGAAAGGGAATGGAGAGAGCAGAATCATTTTCCCATTTATAGACATGAAACAAATAGTTTTAGAGACAAGGTCACGCGTCAAGGTAGCGGCAGAAAAAGACTAGACTCTTCTTCTCCTCACCTAGTGTTCTTTTTAAACTCTCTCTCTCTCTCTAATTCTTCAGGCTTCCATGTAATTTGTTAATAAATTTAAAATTTTTTTGTTTTAGTTGTTGATGGACCTTTACTTTATTTATTTGTTAATTTATATGTGGTGCTGAGAATCAAACCCAGTGCCTTGAACTACAGATAATTTCCTTCAGAACTCTATGGACTTCAGTCTACTGCATAACACAAACTATTTTAGTCCTGGATGTCTCCCAAGGGTCTGGTGACAATCATATCAAATTGAGGATCTGCACCACAGTAAAAGGACCACAACTAAATAAGCTCACACGCATTTATACATGAAACTCTAGCAGGATTTTTGCCCTTTTCTCAACTTCTTAATGCCCAAATCCTACTTATCCTTTCAAAGCCAAATGTTATCTCCTACTGGAAGTCTCTCTTAATCCTCTCTCCCTTTTCCTTCAATCCCACAGGGCTGAAAAGCATTTCATTTTCATCAGATCTCCCAAGAGTACTTGGTTGACATTTCTTAACACATTCTACTTTATAATATAATGCTTTAAGTATTTTAACTCTGCTACTAGTCTACAAGTTCATTAAGTTAGAATTCATAGTTGAGTTACTTAAATGCCAACCAATATATTACAGGGATAGGTAGTATGGGAATAAAAATGAGGAACTGAATTTATTTTTATTTTTATTTTTTTTAGTAATCAGGAAAAAAATCAGGATTTTATTAGCATAGATTTATTTTATAATTTTACATTAGTAACATTTTACTTTGTAGACTGTCAATAAATGACAATGAGGCTATTTTCATAAATACAAAATCACACTATATTAGGGTGTAATGGCTGACTATTACATCATGGTTTGACAGTATTGAGAAATATATTTTAGGAAGATAAATGATCGTAATTTGTACTGTTTTTTTTTAAAAAAAAAAACATTTTAAAAAACATTTCTTACACTCTCAAGATATTCTCCAGTTAATGTAACTCACAATCAGAAAGAATAAATTATTGTTTCAAAGTCAAGTCACTAATAATTGTCAACAACTTGGACATATTCTTTTTAAAAAAATACTTTTATTTCACTTATTTATTTTTATTTGGTGCTGAGGATTGAATCCAGGGTCCCGCATATGTGAGACAAGCACTCTACCACTGAGCCACAACCCCAGCCCCTGGACATATTCTTTTTTTAAAAAATTGTATATACTTAAGGTATACAATATGATGTATTGTATGGTATATAGATGTATATAAAGAAATCATTACTGCAGCTAAGCTAATTAGTATATCCATCTCACATCATTAAACCTTTTTTCTTTTTCTTTTTTAAAAATTATGTTTATTTATTTACGTATTTGGGTGGTGTGCTGGATATTTTCAAATGCAAAACTTCCAAAGAAAATACATACACTCTTGAAAAGGTGTTTGCTGAACAAAAGCTCAGTCTGACTAGCCAAGTTCTTTTTCGTCTTACCTCTATCAAGGCCATTCATTACCTGGAACACAGTGCCCCACCTCTCATCTCACCTTTCTGGTCCTCACCACCAAAATACCTGTGCTCTTAGGCTGACTCCCCACGCGTCAGACCCTAGCTTAAATGACCCACAGGGCAATTATACCATAAAATATGTCACCTTCAGTGGTAAAACACCCCTGGGTTCAATCCCCAGTATAGGGTGGGGTGGGCATTGGACTTAGGTTCAAATTCCAATTTAATTGCTTTCTAGGTATGTAACCTTGGACAATTTCCTTAAAACCATCTAAATCACAATTTCATCAAAAAGGGGCTCAAAATGATATCTACTTCTTAGAGTTGTAAGAACCAAAAGACAACATTTCTCCCTCCCTAAGAAGCTATTAAGCACTCAATAAGTGGTTGATATTATTATTCATATTAAATTTCTTTTGTCCCCTACTGGTTATTTTTTCTTCCTTTCCTGGTTTCCTTGATTCACTGAAGCAACAATTTTAAGTTAATGGGGTTATTCTTAAACTTCAATAGCTGCTCAAGTGTCTTCTAGATTTTGATATGGAATGCTGACCATTAGCACCATGTATAACCTTCAATACTATATTAATATAGGTGTGTTCCAGTTTGAGAAATCTTTAGGAAACACTAAGTCTAGATCCATTGACCAGATATCTAATGAGCACCAGCTATGTGCTAGGCAGTGTTCTAGGAGTTGAGGATGTGCTGACTCTCAGAGTGGATATTCTAGAATGATTTACTATAGTACAAAAATATTTGTAAATTTCAGAAATTCTGTATAGTTTTTTTAAAAAATTTCTTTTAACTAGCTATACACTGTTTTTGTTTTTTTATTTTTTATTTTTTCAGAGTAGAAATTAGAAGTTTATTAAAGGACAGCAGAAAGACTTCTCCCGGAGGAAGAAGGGGACCCAAGAGGTGGAATCCCTATACACTGTTTTTAGAGAGTAAGACCATTTACAAATATTTGCAGTAAATGTATCCTAACATTTAATGAAGGTATCCATAGATAGATAAATAGATAATTCTAAAGACTGATCTATCACATAAAGTGAGTTCCCCTATGATAAAAGATCACTTCTATAATAGGTTTCACGTGTACCCAGCAGAAATGCGATAGACAACTCTTTCATCCCTTAACAGGCTACTTATTCTTTTTGTTGTTTGTTCTTCTTGTTTTGTTTTTGTTTTTGTTTTTTGGCGGGGGGGGGGGGGGTAGGTATTAAGTTCTTACCAGTCTTTTTTATTTTTTGAGATGATAGGTTCTCACTAAAATGCCCAAGGCTGGCATTGAACTTCAGATCCTCCTGCCTCAGCCTCCCAAGTCCCTGGGATTACAGGCACGCCCCACCACATCAAGCACAGGTTACTTATTCTATAAAACATTTCCTGGCTGCGACTTCCTGAGGGAGGTTGTGCATGTGTAGGGCCAGGGATTATATGGAAAATCCTCTGTAAAACTACTATTGTTTTTTTTAATAAAGGGGGGACTTTTAAGAAAATTGCCTCCCTATCTTATAATATCTGTAATAAGTAAAGTCTGACTACAACATAGGGTGGAAATAAATGCTTAGGTAAGAATGTGGAAGACAATGTAAAGGAAGAAGGGAGGTTTTACTTAGTTTCAGAATTCCAGAAAGTCAACATGAATGTGCTTGCTCAATTCTGTTATTTCTCAGAGTCCAGATAGTATTTTATCAAACTGATGATCCCAACTCATTAGTGATCTATGAAATCAATTTTGTGAGTCATAACTAGATTTTTTTTTTCCTCCATGGATAGGAAAAAAAAAAAAAATCCTAGGGGCTAGAGATGTAGTTCAGTGGCAAACCATTTGCTTACCAGGCTCAAAGCTTTGGGTTTGACCTCCAGTGGGGAAATAAAAGCAATAAAGAAAAATCATAGTATTGCACAAAATGTGAACCTCATTCTATGAAACTCATGTTTCATGTATGCATGTCTGTGTATACTTGTATTTTATATGATGGGTCACAATATATAAAGTCTTTGTTGTGTGTATGTATTTATTCACATGTGGTATTAGGGGTTGAGCCTAGGACTGCTTTTATTTTTTATTTTGAGACAGGGTCTCACTAAATTTCCAAGTCTGGCCTTGAATTTGCAACCCTACCTCTGTCTCTTGAATAGCTGGAATTACAGCTGTGAGTCTCCACACCTGGCTTAAAATGTATTTTTCCTCAGGAGTCACAGTCAAAGTTATAAATACCACAAAACCTTTAGGAGCCACTCATAGGTACACAAATGAGAGAATTAGCTGAGTTTCAAGAATCAAGTAAAAAGTTTAATATTAGAACTTCTCCAAAATGATAATCAGCTTGTAGATTTGTGTTTTAACTATTTAAAGAGAGAATGAGAAAATTATAAACAGATTCATTCACTTTTAATTCAGAAAATTGATGCTCCTTTAAAACAAACTTTTGTTTTTAAACCTGTCTTTTATAAGACATAAAATGTTCTAACTAGAAATAAAACAAAGGATATGCCAAATTTATTTTCAGGTTCAATTCTTAAAGTACTGTGGCAGCAATTAAGGTTTAGCAATCTAAGATCTTCTGGGATTCTCTTAAATCCTGTCCCTTTCCTGGGAGAGTTGATCCTTCCTTCCTTTGTAAGTGTTATATGTGAATATGCAAGGCAATGATTAGCCTTGTGGAAAAACAAACTAAAAACAAAGCAAAAGATGTTCTGACACTGGCAGCTGATAAATTCTGATTTTTCAACCTCAGGTTTCTTAGTTCTGGACTGAAAATTATTTGCAGTGCCTTATAAATATTATTTGAAATAGGAGCCTTCAGATCAGGAAAGTCATTTTCTTAGGATATTAATTCACATCCTTTTAGTGTTATTTATTTACACGGCTTTAAAAGCAATTAAGATATTTAAGGAACACATTAAACCACAGATTAATGTGTGTTTTTCTCTCGGACCATCTATCATTCAAAGGTTTATTCCTACCCTTTCCCAATCCTAGAGATAAATGTTTCAGAACCAGAGAGGCGTATTTCCTTTCTGTCTGTTTTTTTAGAATTCATTTAAACATGCTATTGAAGTTTTCTGTCATGCAATATTTTAGCAAGATTCCCTAAATATACACTGCTTGCAGACTGTAAATATTGCACGACAAGATAGTTACCCTGTTTTCTTCCCTAGGCAAACAATCCCACAGTCAAAATGCCCTATATAAACAATTCCAGTGGTATGTAAATGAATGAACACAATAAAAAAGTGGGTATAGCTGTTTCTCCCACTGTCTTTTAAATACTTTGGGTGAATATTCAAAACTTATAAAATGCTCTGAAACACCAGGGCTCTTTGTGAGTCAACTTTGTGAGTTAACTCCCTGATCTACAATAGGCCTGTTTACCTCCAAACCAAATATTGCTTTCTCTAAACAACTTCCAAACCAAGTCACAAAGAAAACATTTTGTTCCTTAAAGCAGTGTACTTTAAAAAATTTGAATTCCTAAGGAATCCCAATGAGATACAGACTGATAAGACCACCAGAGACAGAAGATTCCATGGGTGTTTTTGAGACCAATTTCCTATTCCTAAAGAAGGAAAGATAAATGTCAAAACTAAATATGATGGTATAATCAGGACACAAAGAATAAAGTCATGTAAGCTAATATATGAAGATCCGTTCCCTTGGGTCTCTTGAGCATGGCTTACTATAAAATATTTTATTTTTTTAATTTATTTTTTTAATATTTATTTATTTAGTTAGTTATTGGCGGACACAACATCTTTGTTTTTTTTTTTTGTATGTGGTGCTGAGGATCGAACCCGGGCCGCACGCATGACAGGAGAGCGCACTACCACTTGAGCCACATCCCCAGCCCACTATAAAATATTTTAGAAAAAAAAAAGAGAATAAATATCAGAAGTAGTTGCCACCCTTTTAGCAGCTTGTCACTTGTGGGGCTGGATGAGGGGGTCAGAGACTAAAATTTTACTCTTGTCTAATTACCTTACCTAAACTGCAGTAAAATCATCAGGTCTCTAGGAAGCCAGCTACTTAAACAAGTTCAAGAACTTATTAGAAAAATTAGAATNCTTTTTTTTTTTTTTTTTTTTTGGTACTGGGTATTGAACCCAGGGCCTTGGGCATGCAAGACAAGCACTCTACCAACTGAGCTATATCCCCAGCAACCCCCAGACCTTTTTATTTTTTATTTTGAGACAGGGTCTCCTTAAATTGCT
Organism: Marmota marmota marmota; assembly: GCF_001458135.2. Taxonomy (NCBI): domain Eukaryota; kingdom Metazoa; phylum Chordata; class Mammalia; order Rodentia; family Sciuridae; genus Marmota; species Marmota marmota. The sequence continues at coordinate 3,680,628 of NW_026000082.1, read as the reverse complement.
CAGGATCTCACTAAATTGCCAGGGCTGGCCTTGAACTTGTGATTCTCCAGCCTCAGCCTCCTGAGTCAACAGGATTACAGGCCATCTACAGTTTAAGTACTTCAAGTTTGACCCTTTTAAGGTTACAATAAGGGCTGGGGATGTGGCTCAAGTGGCGTGTGTGCGGCCTGGGTTCGATCCTCAGCACCAAGTACAAAGTATCAGTGCCTTCTAGTCAGGGCTGTTAAGAGGATTAAGTAAAACTACAGGCAAATAAATGGTAGCTCTAAGAACTAAACACCAAGAAGATTCACAGAAGAGAAGGAGGAAGGGAAAGGGAAATAGGATACAGAAAAGTTAAGGAGAGTCAGGTGTGATGGTACATACCTATAACGGTGTGCATTTATAATCCAAAAGGCTGAGGCAGGAGGATCACAAGTCCAAAGCCAGCCTCAGCGGTTTAGCCAGGCCCTAAGCAATTTAGCAAAAAGTTATATCAAAATAAAAGCAGCTGGAGATGTGGATTCAATCTCCAGTTTTAAAAAGTGCCCCTGGATTCAATCTCCAGTTTAAAAAAAAAGGCGGGGGGGATAAGTGTGATGGGAGAGGAAAAGGGAAAAGGGGATCCATTCATTCTAATCACTTCTTTGTAAAGTGTACTACTATACTTGGCAAGCACAAAATCATTTAACCTTCCCGTACCTTATTATCCACTTTCTTCAGCCTTCACCTGCAACTGACCTCCCTCGAAAACAAACAACAAACAAAACCACACAGACACGCTGAATTTCACTTGAGATTCATGACCGTGACCAGTCACACTGTTTCTTTTCTTTTTTTTTTTTTTGGTACCAGGGATTGAACTCAGGGGCACTTGGTCACTGAGCCACATCCCCAGCCCTATTTTGTATTTTATTTAGAGACAGGGTCTCACAGAGTTGTTTAGTGCCTCTCCATTACTGAGGCTGGCTTTGAACTCGCAATCCTCCTGCCTCAGCCTCTGGAGCTGCTGGGATTACAGGCGCGTGCCACTGTGCAGGTTCAGTCACTGGTTTTATTTGACTGATATTCTTACCTTCCTTCCTTTATTCATTTATTTTTGGTACTGGGGATTGAACCCAGGAGATTGCTTTACCAAAGAGCTACATTCTTGAATCTTTTTATTTTTTTTTAAATTTTGGGACAGTATGTCATTAAATTGCCCAGGATAACCTTGAATTTGGCAATACTCCTGCTTCAGAGTCCCAAGTAGCTGGGACTACAGGAGTGCACCACCACATAACTGGCCCCCTGGTGTAACTGGTTTTAAAATAAAGAAAATGTTTTTTGTTTTTTTTTTTCCCAGCCTTGATTAGTTCAGTTCCTCAATTACATAACAAAGAACCTAAGTACTTTCCATTTTCTTCCTCTTTTTCTCTGCCAGCCTCAGGGCCACAAGATGACAATAACAAGTATGATATGCAGATGCAAATGTCAAGTGGATGAGGACTCTTTCTTCCCTAGAGATCTTTTTGCCACCAAAGAAACCCTTTTACAGAAACCCTTGAATAGTCTTCTCTTCTGTCACACTAGCCAGGATGACATCACTTGAACGTGTCTTAATCAGTCTTTGGCGAGGTGAGTCATTTAATCATATCTGGATTAAATCAAGCAAGTTTCACCCTCTAGAACTGGAATGGGATTCATTTCCATCAACACATGACCATGGGAAAAACAGGAGATTCTTAGAGAATTATATTAACAGAAGAGAATTATATTGGCAGAACCCAACAAGCTTGGATTGAAAAAGACATAGACGGTGCCAAATGAAAAGAGATATTTGGATACCCCAGAAACTTCCACAAGGAGGACACAGGCTTAAAAAATTATGATATTCAGCTGCAAACACGTGCTATCTTTCATGAGAAAGCAAAGATGGTTATGAGAGTGGAGTCAGAGTTAAAAAGCTAGAGCCAAGAGTCCTGGGGAATTATTTTTCAGGCATGGAACCCTAATCAGGGAAATACTAACAAATGCCTAACTGAATTTCAAAATTGCTATGGATCAGTTGTGCTAGTGTAACTGCTCAGTCTCCCTTTTTGAACAGGGGTGTCTGGATAGCAGTTATCTTATGCTTGTCCTACCACTAAGTGTTGAATGTGTGTAGAAGATAACTTGTCTCCTTAGTCCACAAGTCTTCAGATCAAGAGGAACTTCATTTCAGGAGCTGTACTTATGGAACTATACCTGAGAAGTCTCATCTATACCTGAGCTTGACTTAGATGATGAAATTCTGAAATCTGAGCTGATACTGTGATGGAATGGGACTTTAGGGAATCTTTTTGTTTTGTTTTGTTGTTTTGTTTTTGAGGCATGACTCAAGGCCTCATGCATGCTAGGCAAACTCTCTACCACTGAGCTACACACTTAGCCCTTTTTGTTTTATTTTGACAGTCTCACTGAATTTCCCAGCCTGGCCCTGAGTTTGGGATCCTCCTCCTCAGCCTCCTGAGTAGCTGGGATTATAGGTGTGCACCACCACACCCAGCACGTTAGGGAATCTTGAGAGAGGTAAGTATGTTTTGCGAGAGGAAGAAACCTGAGTATGGAGGCCAGAGGGTGGGCTGTGCTAGTTAGCCTCTAGGATAATTCTTATATAGTGCATTTCTATACTGCATCAAGGGCTGTCTGTGAGCCCAATAGACTTGGCATAAATGAGAGCATGTGATGAAGTTAGGTCATAAACAACTTCCTGGTTTCTTCCTTGCTTTTTCTCTCCTGTCACTTGCTCTGCAGAACCAGCTGCCTTGTCATAGGATATTTACGAAGACTTTGGAGAGGCCTATCTGACAAAGAACCAAGGCCTCCTGCAAACAATCATGCAAGAGAGCCCCAAGCAAATCCTCGGGTAATTGAAGCCCTAGTCAAGCATCTTGTCTGCAATCTCATGAGATGATCTTTCCCCCAAGTGCTGGAGATTGAATTCAGAACTACAGGGTGAGGTAAGGATCCTACTACTGAGCCACATTCTCAACCTTTCATGAGAGATCTTTTTTTTTTTTTTTTAATTGGGGATTTGAATCTTTTTACTTTTTGATATAATGTTTCACTAAATTACTGAGCCTGGCCTTAAATTTGTGATCCTCTTGCCTTAATCTCCCAAGTTGCTGGGAGTATAATCGTGGGCCACCACACTGAGTTAGTGAGACATCTTGAGAAAGACTACCCTGTCTGATTCCCAATCCACAGAAACTATGAGAAAATAAACATTTGTTATTTTAAACTACTAAATTTTAGAGTAATGTAGTAATAGATAACAATTAGAGGGAGTAACCAAAAATTATGTATTTATTATTTTCCTAAGGACTGTTCTGAGACGCTCTCAAAAGGAGTTAGCAGAAAAGTACTATGGCCTCTTGTAAAAGAAAATGGCATGAGGGCTGGGGATATAGCTCAGTTGATGCTCAGGTCAGCCTGAGCATCACAAGACCCTGGGTTCAATCCCCAGCACCACACACACATAAAAAGGCATGAAATGGTTAACACATATCTTCATCCCATAAATGAGCAAAATATCAAAGTCTGCAGTAATAGACAATAAAAATCTTTGCGTATCATCTTCCATAATTCAAATAATTAATATAAAAATTCTGGAAACATTTAACCAATATGCTGCATTGAAAGGTTTAATTCAATTGTGAGGACCACTGAAAAAGCTATTGGAGGTGAGAAAGAGGAGAGAGAGGCAGGCAGGCACCATGGCACATGCCTGCAATCCCAAAGGCTCAGGAGGTTGAGACAGGTGCATCTTGAGTTTAAAGCCAGCCTCAGAAACAGTGAGGCGCTAAGCAACTCAGTGAGACCCTGTCTCTAAATAAAATACAAAATAGGGCTGGGGTTAGAAATGATGGTGGAATGCGATGGACATTATTATCCAAAGTACATGTATAAAGATGTTAATTGGTGTGAATATACTTTGTGTACAATCAGAGATATGAAAAATTGTGCTCTATATGTGTAATAAGAATTGTAATGCATTCCACTGTCACATATAAATAAAATTTAATTTAAAAAAATAGGGCTGGGGATGTGGCTTAGTGGTCAAGTGTCCCTGAGTTCAATCCCCAGTACACACACACACACACACACACACACACACACACACACTGCCAAACAAAAAGAGAGAAGAGAGACAGATGAAAAGCAAGATGATGCCCCAGAATAGCCCAGTGTGGTGGCTTAGAACTTGAGCCCTGAAGTCAAACCCCACCAGGTCATGTCCTGGCTGAGGACCCTCCTTATCTGTGAAATGGAAATAGTTACAGCTCCTCCCTCAGAAGATTATGATAAGGATTGAATAAATATATGTAGCTGGGCATGGTGGTGCAGGCATGTGATATCAGCAACTCGGGAGACCGAGGCAGGAAGATCACAAGTTCCAGGATAGTCTGAACAATCTAGAGAGACCCTGTCTCAGAATAAAAAAGGCAGAATATGTGACTCAGTGGCAGAACACCCTCAGGTTCAATCCCCAGTTCCAAATAATAATAATAGTAGTAATAATAGTAAATACAGGTGACTTGTGTAGGAGGGTACCTGGCACCTGGCAAGTGCATTGTGAATCACCCCACCCTGGGGTGCAAGTATCCTGCAAATGTACAGATGTATTTAGGTTTTTCTAATTCAATTTCCCTTCAGAAAACCTCAAAGAGGGCAAATAGAAGCCTTGACCTAACTGGGAGGCAATTAAAACTATACTTATATAGTGCCCGTATTTATTTGTTTTCTATGGTACCTACATTCTTTGTTTTGAGCATTTTCTTACCCCTCAGTAGAAGTCTATATGGCTGGCTTCAGAGTAGGCTCTATGTATTTAAAGTTATGTGTTATGGAGCAACCGCATAATTTGTTATCCAAATTAGGTTACTTCTGAGAATAAAATAGATCTAGAAAGGACGTATCTGAGTGGAAATGTCAGTGTCAGAGCACTTAGCAAGTCCTAAGATCCTTGGTTCAAATTCTAGCGCTCAGGCTGGGGTTGTGGCTCAGCGGTAGAGTGCTTGCCTACTACGTGTGAGGTCCTGGGTTCGATCCTCAGCACCACGTAAATAAATAAAATAAAGGTATTGTGTCCAACTACAACTAAAAAATAAATATTTTTAAAAATCCTAGTGCTAAGGATAGCAGTGGGGTGGGGCAGGGGGGTGGGAATTATACTTGAAATTATACTTGAGAAGTAGGTATCTGGTAGGTATCTGGTAGGTATCTGTTCCAGGTCAGTAGGGAGAAGTAATTGATCACCTCATTGTGGGACAATTTCACAAAAAGAGGAGATATGTATAAATATATTTTAATAAAGCCAAACAGTAACATTTTATGATTATGCAGGCAATGAAGATTTTTTTTTCCTTTTTTTTGGTGCTGGGGACTGACCCCAGGGTCTTCTGCATGCAAGGCAAGCACCCTGTCAACTGAGCTATATCTCCAGCTCCTGATGTTTATTTATTTATTCATCTATTTTTTTTTTTTTTTGGTGCTGGGGATTGAACCCAGGTCCTTGTGCATGCGAGGCAAGCACTCTACCAACTGAGCTATATCCCCAGCCCTCTTATGTTTATTTTTGATAGCACACTTGAATGCAGATGACTTCCAAATATTTATTTGCAATCCTGACTTCTCTCTTAAGCTCTACATTTGATCTGTCCAATATGATAGCCATTAGCCAAATGCGGCTATGAAGCACTTGAAATGTGGCTAGTTCAAATTGAGACAGCTGTAAGGTTAAAATACACATCATATTTCAAAAGCCTTAGCAAGAAAAAAAAATGAATGGAAAATATCTCAGTAAATGTTATATCAACTACATACTGAAACGGCAATATTTATAGGTGTATTGAGCTAAACAATGGTGCACATTTGTGGCTCCTGTTATATTTCCATTAGTCAGCATTCCTCCAGACCCTTATCTCTAATTATCTCTCCTCAGGAATTTCACCAGCACCTCAGATTTAGTATGTACAAAACTTAACTCCTCATCTTCCCCTTTGAGTCCATTCTCCACACTGATGATAATGGCTAAAACACACCCTTCTCTGTTTATTGTGTAATAGTTACTTTCTGAATAAAAAAAATAATAATAAGCTAAGCCTCTCAATGTCTACCTTCAAGGGTTTACAATGTCTTCCTCTCTCATTCTTCACAACTAAACTGAACACTCCTAGAAAGCTTTTCAATAGGAAAACACATTCCAAAGACACACCACATCAAAAAAAATTGTTTTTGAGCTAGGTGCAGTGGCACATGCCTATAATTCCAGCTACTCTGGAGGCTGGGGCATGCCAGGTCAGCCTGAGCATCTTAGTAAGACCCTGTCAAAAAAAAAAAAAAAA